>NC_041392.1:322694713-322724770 GCF_002162155.2 Triticum dicoccoides | reverse complement strand
GGATGAACAGTTCCCGGTGGGGGTGGATGAACAGGACCCCGTGGTGTTGCCTCTGGATGAACAGGACCCCGATCGATCAAGCCGGTTGGGGCTGGATGAACAGGACCCCGTGGAGGGCTGGATGAACAGGACCACCCCGTGGAGGGCAGGATGAACAGTAGACGGTGGAGGGCAGGATGAATAGTAGCCCGTGGAGGGGTGGTTGAACAGGAGCCCGTGGAGAGGGCTGGTTGAACAGTAGCCGGTGGAGTAGCGCGCGGTGGAGGCTGGATGAACAGGAGCCCGTGGATGAACAGTCGTAGGTGGAGGCTGGAGGAGGTCAACGGTGGATGAACAGTAGCTCGTGGAGGCTGGAGGGGTCGACGGTGGAGATGAACAGTATCCCGTGGAGTCCCGTTTTGCGGTAAGCCACACCCCTCCCGATGAACAGGACCCCCGTTTCGACCGTAGCTCTCCAACACAAGTCCGTTTCGTCCATTTTGCGGTACGCCACACCCCTCCCGATCAACAGGACCCCTGTTTCGACCGTAGGAGGTCCGTTTCCTCCGTTTTGCGGTACGCCGGACCCCTCCCGATGAACAGGATCCCGTTTCGGACGTGGCCGGTCGAACACAAGGCCGTTTCCTCCATTCTGCGGTATGCCAGGCACGTTTCCATCGCCTGTTCCGTCCAAGCCCTCTCGATGAACACGACACATTCCGTTGCCTCCCCATGAACACGATGCATTCTGTTGCATCCCCATGAACACGACGCATTCCGTTGCCTCCCCATGAACACGACGACGACGATGTTTCTCCGTTCCGACCCAGCCATGTACACGAGCCTTGGCCGTACGTATGCGCGAGTAGGCGTTCGAGACCCCGCCCGTATGTACACATACGTGGCCGTATTTTCTTTCTTGCACCCTGGCCGCTGTACGTACGTGTACATGCTACGTGCGCGCCTCTACTACGACACGTGCGCGCCTCTACATCGACCAATATATATGTACGTACACGTTCGCCACCAGAATGACAACGCTATGTACGCTTCGACCAGGTGGGTCCCGACTATCAGGCACTTCCTTGCATGCGAAGATGTAGCTGGTGGGTCCCAGCAGTCAGGGGAATTTTTTTTTTCGCGAAATACAGTGGCCCGTCTGGTGGGTCCCCGCTGTCAGGTGGATGAATAATTATTTTGCGTGTAATAAGGAGGCACTTCCTTGCTACGGCCGTGGACCCAGCTGTCAGCGTCTCCACGCACAGTACTCTTCCGATGGAAGTCGGTCGTCGACCACATTGACCACGCCGCGCCGAGAGCACCACGGCGGTGGACGACGGCGAGGCCTAGGAAGCGGACGACACGGAGCCGGGGAAGACGCGGCAGTGGAAGCCCGCGCGGAGAGGAGTATGAGGGTTCACTGGTTCGGCTGCGGTGTGAGGCTGCCGTCGCCACAGGGCCTGGCCAGCGGTGGGAATAGTAGGGGGCGGTGAGGCCTCCGCGGCAGAACAGTCGGCCACGGGAGGCAGGAGCATGTGCCACGACCGGCGCTACTTTGGGCGGCTGGAGCAAGAACACCAGAGGTTGAAGAAACACTACGGCCGTTGGATGGACATCGTACGGTCACTGGAGCTAGAATTGTTCATATTGAGTAAGTTGACAAAGCCCTTCGTCCTCGTCAACTTAGTAGGCCCACAAGTCAGCCTCCCACCAAGGTGGGTCCCAGATAGCCGGGGGAGTATTCATTTTTTTGTGCGTAATAAGGAGGCACTTCCGGTGGGTCCGAGATGACAACGGGGGGAACGTTTTTTTCGCGAAATATGGTGTCCCGTCCGGTGGGTCCCAGCAGTCAGGGGAAAATGATTTTTTTCGAAAAATACTGGTGGCCCGTCCGGTGGGTCCCCGCTGTCAGGTGGAGGAATAATTATTTTCTGCGTAATAAGGAGGCACTTCCTTGCGGCTGCCGTGGACCCAACTGTTAGCCTCTCCACGTATAGTACTCTTCTGATGGAAGTCGGTCGTTGACCACATTGACCAAGCGGCGCCGAGAGCACCACGGTGGTGGACGACGGTGAGGCATAGGAAGGGGACGATGCGGAGCCGGGGAAGACGCGGCAATGGATGCCCACGCAGAGAGGAGTACGAGCGTTCACCGGTTCGGCTGCGGTGTGAGGCTGCTGTCGCTGCAGAATAACAGGGGGTGTGGGTGAGTAGAGGGATGCCCTGGCCAGCGGTGGGAGTAGTAGGGGGCGCTGAGGCCTGCGCGGCAGCACAGCCGGCCACAGGAGGCGGGAGTAGGTGGTCCGGCCGGCGCTGCTTTGGCGGCTGGAGCAAGAAGATCAGAGATTGAAGAAACACGACGGCCGTTAGATTGACATCCAACGGTTACTTCTGCTAGAATCGTTTGTTGACGTATATCATAACCAAAAAAATCTTGCATACGCGTCAACTAAACAGGCCCACAAGTCAGACCACTCCCTCTGTTTTTAATAATTTACATATAGCTCATGGCAACTTCTTATGCAATTTATTGCAGTCGTTTTTTGGTTGGCCAGGGCCAATTTCGCATATTTCTGTGGGTTCCAAACTATTTTTAATACTAAAATGTCCAGCCAGATTTAAAGTACTTTGAAGATATATTTAAATTAGGTTAATGCCCAGTGAAATAGGAATCTGAAAATGTAATAAAATTCAGAAATTATAAAGTAATTGCCAATTTGTCATCTGTTTTTTATATTTACAACCCATTTCATATTAGTTTCAAGATTTGCAGGCGTCTAATGACCCACAAGTATATGGGATCTATCGTAGTCCTTTCGATAAGTAAAAGTGTCGAACCCAACGAGGAGCGGAAGGAAATGATAAGCGGTTTTCAGCAAGGTATTCTCTGCAAGTACTGAAATAAGTGGTAACAGATAGTTTTGTGATAAGATAGATTGTAACGAGCAACAAGTAACAAAAGTAAATAAAGTGCAGCAAGGTGGCCCAATCCTTTTGTAGCAAAGGACAAACCGGAACAAACTCTTATAATAGGAAAAGCGCTCCCAAGGACACATGGGAATATCGTCAAGCTAGTTTTCATCACGTTCATATGATTCACGTTCGATACTTTGATAATTTGATATGTGGGTGGACCAGTGCTTGGGTGCTGTTCTTACTTGAAGAAGCATCCCACTTATGATTAACCTCTATTGCAAGCATCCGCAACTACAACAAAAGTATTAAGGTAAACCTAACCATAGCATGAAACATATGGATCCAAATCAGCCCCTTACGAAGCAACGCTTAAACTAGGGTTTAAGCTTTTATCACTCTAGCAACCCATCATCTACTTATTACTTCCCAATGCCTTCCTCTAGGCCCAAATAACTGTGAAGTGTTATGTAGTCGACGTTCACATAACACCACTAGAGGCTAGACAACATACATCTTATCAAAATATCAAACGAATACCAAATTCACATGACTACTAATAGCAAGACTTCTCCCTTGTCCTCAGGAAAAAACGTATTTACTCACAAAGCATATTCATGTTCATAATCAGAGGGGTAATAATATGCATATAGGATCTAAACATATGATCTTCCACCAATTAAACCAACTAGCATCAACTACAAGGAGTAATCAACACTAATAGCAACCTACTAGCACCAATCCCGGACTTTGAGACAAGAATTGGATACAAGAGATGAACTAGGGTTTGGAGATGAGATGGTGCTGGTGAAGATGTTGATGGAGATTGCCCTCTCCCGATGAGAGGAGCGTTGGTGATGACGATGGTGATGATTTCCCCCTCCCAGAGGGAAGTATCCTCGGCAGAACAGCTCTGCTGGAGCTCTAGATTGGATCCGCCAAGGTTCCGCCTCGTGGTGGCGGAGTCTCGTCCTGAAAAGTTCCTTTTTCTCATCGAAAGACTTCATATAGGAGAAGATGGACACCGGAGAGCCACCAGGGGGCCCACGAGGTAGGGGGGGCACGCCCTAGGGGGGGCGCCCCCACCCTCGTGAGCAGGGTGTGGGCCCCTGGCCTTCATCTTTGGCGAGGATTTTTCTTTATTTATTTTAAGATGTTCCGTGGAGTTTCAGGACTTTTGGAGTTGCGCAGAATAGGTCTCTAATATTTGCTCCTTTTCCAGCCCAGAATTCTAGCTGCCGGCATTCTCCCTCCTTATGTAAACCTTGTAAAATAAGAGAGAATAGCCATAAGTATTGTGACATAAAGTGAAATAACAGTCCATAATGCGATAAATATCGATATAAAAGCATGATGCAAAATGGACGTATCAACTCCCCCAAGCTTAGACCTCGCTTGTCCTCAAGCGAAAAGCCGATAACAATAAATATGTCCTCATGTTTAGAGGTAGAGGCGTCGATAAAAATAAAATACGGACATGAAGGCATCATGATTATTCTCATAACAGCAACATATATAGATTTTGTCATATGATTACTTATGTTCAAGTGATGATCTATTCACAATGCAAAAGTATAAATCATAAACCTTATTGGGCTCTGACAAACTATAATCTCAGTCATTGAAGCAATTGCAATTTATCATAACATCAGAAAGAGTCTATGTCAGAACTAAAAAGCAAGTCCACATACTCAACTATCATTTAGTCCTCCATAATTGCTAACACTCACGCAATACTTGTGGTTACGGAGTTTTAATTGGACACAGAGAAAGATAGGGGCTTATAGTTTTGCCCCACAACCTTTTACCTCAAGGGTAATGTCAACAATAATGGTTCATGCTCCCCTACATCCAATTAGATATATATATCATGTTCTTTCCTACATGCTAAGCTTGCCAAAGGATAAAATGAAAAAGAAAAGGTGAAGATCACCATGACTCTTGCATAAGGTAGAAGATAATAATAAAGGATAGGCCCTTCGCGGAGGGAAGCAAAGGTTGCGATGCACTTTTATGGTTGGATATATAAAATCTCAATGCAAAAGAACATCACTTTATATTGCCCCTTGTGATATGAACCTTTATTATGCAGTCCGTCGCTTTTATTACTTCCACATCACAAGATCGTATAAAGCTTATTTCTCCCACACCAATCAATCATACATATTTAGAGCAATTTTTATTGCTCTGCACCGATGACAACTTACTTGAAGGATCTTACTCAATCCATAGGTTGATATGGTGGACTCTCATGGCAAAACTGGTTTAAGGGTATTTGGAAGCACTAGTAGTATTTCTACTTGGTGCTGAGAATTTGGCTAGCATGAGGGGGAAAGGCAAGCTCAACAAGTTAGAGGATCCATGACAACATACTTTATCTCTGATATAAGAAAGACATAACTCACTATGTTGTCTTCCTTGTCCAACATCAACTCTTTAGCATGTCATATTTTAATGAGTGCTCCCAATCATAAAAGATGTCAATGATAATATATCTATATGTGAAAACTTCTCTTTCCTTATTACTTCCTATTAATTGCAACAATGACCAAAGCTATGTCTACCAACTCCCAACAACTTTTAATCATCATACTCTTTCTATGTGAAGTCATTACTCTCAATAAGATCAATATGAACTCTTTGTTTCTTTTTATTCTTTTTCTCTTTTCTTTTATTCTCCCAAGATCATGGCAAAATAATCAAGCCCTTGACTCAACACTAATCTTTATTATATATAGCTCACGGGCTCGATTACACAGAGAGATCATAAAGCAAAACTCAAAACTAGATCATGCCATAAACTTTATTCTACTAGATCAAGATACTACTAATAGGATCAAACTAAGAAAAACGGTAAAGATAGGAGTTGTGATTATGATATGATACCGGGGCACCTCCCCCATGCTTGGCAGTTGACAAGGGGAGTGCCAAAACCCATGTGATTATGTTTCCTTTGTCGGTGAAGAAGGTGGAGGCGACGGATAATCGCACATCAGGCGTAAGAGGTCCTCCAGCTTGCGAATAATGCCCTTGAGTGCAACAATATGCTCCTTCAACAAAATATTTTCTTGTGTGAGATACTTGTTTTGTATACGAGCTAACTCAATCATCTTGAAAGCTTCGATCTCAGTTGGGGTAAGAAGGTTATGATCAGGTTGAAGGATGTCTTTTGCTGCTGGAGCTTGATCCTCCGTGGCCTTCTTGATCCTTTCATCCTTGATGACCCTCGTGGGTTCTTCCCTCTTCAGATCTATCTTCATTAGCTAAGCATCGTTGTCACCATTGTTGGAGGAGGGAGATGACATGATGCCTAGCCTGGAAAACCCTGACAGAAAATAGCTAGAAACAAGAACAGAGGAGGTTTGCGTGATACGGGAGTCAAAACCCTCGGGAGGTTATATAATGAATTTTTACCGACCAAAATACGTAATGTGCAAGAAAACGGAGTCCGGAAAGCACACGAGGTGCTCACGAGGTAGGGGCGCGCCCAGGGGGGTAGGGCGTGGCCACCACCCTCGTGGGGCCGTCGTGTCCTTCCCGGACTGCTACTTATTTCTCTATTTTTCTAAATATTCCAAAACAGAGAAATATTGCCTTAAAAATTGTTTTGGAGTCGGTTTGCTTAATGTACCACATATCTATTCCTTTTCAGAGTCTGAAACGTTCCGGAGAGTGTCCCTTATGTATTCCTCCGGGGTTACGGTTTCAATAATATTGGTTTCAACATTTATGGGATTACCTGAGATATAATGGTTGATTCTTTGACCGTTTACCACTTTCGGATTCGTGCCCTCGAAGTTGTTGATTTTTATGGTACCGGAACGATAGACCTCTTCGATAACATAAGGGCCTTCCCATTTAGAGAGAAGTTTTCCTGCAAAAAATCTTAAACGAGAGTTGTATAGTAATACATAATCACCTACATTAAACTCACGCTTTTGTATCCTTTTGTCATGCCATCTTTTAACTTTTTCTTTAAACAACTTGGCATTTTCATAAGCTTGGGTTCTCCATTCATCAAGTGAGCTAATATCAAATAAACTCTTCTCACTGGCAAGTTTAAAATCATAGTTGAGCTCTTTAATAGCCCAATATGCCTTATGTTCTAGTTCGAGAGGTAAGTGACATGCTTCCATAAACCATTTTATACGGAGACATACCCATAGGATTTTTGTATGCAGTTATGTAAGCCCATAATGCGTCATCAAGTTTTTTGGACCAATTCTTTCTAGACCTATTAACAGTCTTTTGCAAAATTAATTTGAGCTCTCTATTGCTCAACTCTACTTGACCACTAGACAGAGGGTGATAAGGAGAGGCAATTCTATGATTAACATCATATTTAGCAAGCATTTTATGGAAAGCACCATGAATAGAGTGTGAACCACCATCAGTCATTAAATATCTAGGGACTCCAAACCTCGAAAAAATAACTTCCTTAAGCATTTTAATAGAAGTGTTGTGATCAGCACTACTAGTTGGAATAGCTTCTACCCACTTAGTAACGTAATCAACAGCAACTAGAATATGTGTGTATCCATTAGAGGCAGGAAAAGGTCCCATATAATCAAAGCCCCAAACATCAAATGGTTCAATAACAAGTGAATAATTCATAGGCATTTCTTGACGTCTACTAATATTACCAATTCTTTGACATTCATCACAAGACAAGACAAACTTACGGGCATCCTTGAAGAGAGTAGGCCAATAAAAACCAGATTGCAATACCTTATGTGCAGTTCTATCTCCAGCGTGGTGTCCTCCATAAGACTCAGAATGACACTTGCGTAGGATCTGTTCCTGTTCATGCTCAGGTACACAACGTCTAATAACACCATCTACTCCTTCTTTATAAAGATGTGGGTCATCCCAAAAGTAATGTCTCAAATCATAGAAGAACTTTTTATTTTGTTGGTATGTGAAGCTAGGTGGTATAAACTTAGCAATAATATAATTAGCATAATCAGCATACCATGGAGTACTATGAGAAGTACTTATAACATTTAATTGTTCATCAGGAAAGCTACCATTAATAGGTAGTGGGTCATCAAGAATATTTTCTAACCTAGACAAGTTGTCTGCAATGGGGTTCTCAACTCCCTTTCTATCAACAATATGCAAATCAAATTCTTATAGCAAGAGAACCCATCTAATAAGTCTAGGCTTAGAATCTTTCTTTTCCATAAGGTATTTAATAGCAGCATGATCAGTTTGAATAGTTACTTTAGAATCAACAATATAAGATCTGAACTTATCACAAGCAAATACAACTGCTAAAAGCTCTTTTTCAGTAGTAGCATAATTTCTTTGAGCATTGTCTAGAGTCTTACTAGCATAATGAATAACATTTAATTTCTTATCAACTCTTTGCCCTAGAACAGCACCTACAGCATAATCACTAGCATCACACATAATTTCAAAGGGTACATTCCAATCAGGTGGCTGAACAACATGTGCAGTGACTAATGCTTTCCAGAGTGTCCGGAGTGTCTCTCGCTTCCATGCCATCGACTCGTGGGACACCCGGAATCCGGGAGCGCCCCACCATCTTTTGCACGCATCTGCACACTTCTCCTTTGCATCGGTATCTCAATCGAGTTACCGGAACCAAAACGTTGCCGTGGCACCATTTTGTTATCGTTGACGTGGCACCCTTTTTCCTTTCCACCACGGTGACAAATGTTTCATAATGCTTTTGTCAACTTTTAATAAAAATTACATAAAATTGCACATGTCATCCGCATCATGATAACAACTTCAAGATTGGATAAAATTGTTGTTGCACCAAATTGATAATTGCGTATGGGGATTTACCGGTTTTGTTGTTTATTATATCCGGCCCCATTTAAATTGTTTAGATGGTATAGTTTGTTATGCTACACCTCTTGCCATGTTAATCAACATTTAATATTGTTGGGTACATAAACGAGATCAAACTAAATAACCTGAATGTGGTGTTTCGTCAATACGCAACGGAGTTGCATATTGATCTCCACTTAATTTGTAGTGTTGTTTGTCCACTTTGCTTTGCCATGCACATTTAAACCGAACATGCATCATACTTGATTGTGCATCATGCCATGTTATGTGATGGTTGTTTATTATGTTGTTTGCTTCTTTCCGGTGTTCCTTCTTCGGGTTGGTTCTGATAATGTCGTGTTTGTGAGGATTCGTTCAACTACGTCCGTTTGTCTTCTTCATGGACTCGTTCTTCTTCCTTGCGGGATTTCAGGCAAGATGACCATACCCTCGAAATTACTTCTATCTTTGCTTGCTAGTTTCTCGCTCTTTTTGCTATGCCTATGCTGCGATACCTACCACTTGCTTATCATGCCCCCCATATTGTTAAGCCAAGCCTCTAACCCACCTTGTCCTAGCAAACCGTTGTTTGGCTATGTTATCGCTTTGCTCAGCCCCTCTTATAGTGTTGTTAGTTGCAGGTGAAGATTGGAATTTGTTCGATGTTTGGAACATGGTTATTTTGTTGGGATATCACAATATCTCTTATTTGATTAATGCATCTATACACTTGGTTAAGGGTGGAAGGCTCGGCCTTATGCCTGGTGTTTTGTTCCACTCTTGCCGCCCTAGTTTCCGTCATATCGGTGTTATGTTCCCGGATTTTGAGTTCCTTACGCGGTTGGGTTATAATGGGAACCCCTTGACGGTTCGCCTTTTATAAAACTCCTCCAGCAATGCCCAACATTGGTTTTACCATTCGCCACCTAGCCTTTTCTTTCCCTTGGGTTCTGCATACTCAAGGGTCATCTTTATTTTAAACCCCCGGGTCAGTGCTCCTCTGAGTGTTGGTCCAAACTGAGCGATGTCCGGAGCTACCAGGGGCAACTCTGGGCTGGCCCACCCGACGTCTGGCTCATCCGGTGTGCCCGGAGAACGAGATATGTGCAGCTCCTATCGGGATTTGTCGGCACATCTGGGTGGCTTTGCTGGTCTTGTTTTACCATTGTCGAAATGTCTTGTAACTGGGATTCTGAGTCTGATCGGGTCTTCCCGCTAGAAGGAATATTCTTCGTTGACCGCGAGAGCTTGTGATGGGCTAAGTTGGGACACCCCTGCAGGGATTTGAACTTTTTAAAGCCGTGCCCGCGGTTATGGGCAGATGGGAATTTGTTAATGTCTGGTTGTAGAAAACCTGAAGTTTATCTTAATTAAAATACATCAACCGCGTGTGTTACCGTGTTGGTATCTTCTCGGCGGAGTCCGGGAAGTGAACACGGTGTTGGAGTTATGCTTGACGTAGGTTATTCTAGGATCACTTCTTGATCATAGTTTCTCGAACGTGCCTTGCCTTCTCTTCTCGCTCTCATTTGTGTATGTTAGCCACCAAATATGCTAGTCGCTTGCTGCAGCTCCACCTCATACCTTTTACCCTTCCTATAAGCTTCAATAGTCTTGATCGCGAGGGTGTGAGATTGCTGAGTCCCCGTGACTCACAGATTACTTCCAAACCCAGTTTGCAGGTGCCGTTGAACCATGCAGATGATGCAACCAAGCTCAAGGAGGAGCTCGATGAAGATCTCGTTCTTTGTGTTGTTCCTTTTCTAGTTGATCTGTAGTGGAGCCCAGTCGGGACGATCGGGAATCTGTGTAGCATTTGGGGTAGGCTTCTTTTATTTTGGGTTTCGTAGTCGGACCTTGATTGTATCTGGTTGATGTAATGCTTTATTCATGTAATTGTGTGAAGTGGCGATTGTAAGCCATCTATGTATCTCTTTCCCTTATGTATTACATGGGTTGTGTGAAGATTACCTCACTTGCGACATTGCTTTCAACGCGGTTATGCCTCTAAGTCGTGCTTCGACACGTGGGACATATAGCCGCATCGAGGGCGTTACAAGTTGGTATCAGAGCCTTCCCCGACTTAGGAGCCCCCTGCTTGATCGAATCGCTGGCGTTGTTGAGTATAGAAGTTTTTTTGAGTCTTTTAGGATTATATATATCGAAGAGTAGGATTCTTTTTACTCCTCAGTCCCTTCATCGCTCTGGTGAGGCATCCTGACGTAGAGTTTTGACTCTTCTCTTCTAAAATTTCACTAACTTTTTTAGGATCACACGGGTATCTTGGAATCGTTCCGATGGTTTTGTGATGAGAACATTGTTCTTGGTGCCTCCTATCATTTAGGGGTTGTGGCAGTGTCCCGGGGAGTTGATCTCCGAGGTGTTGTCGTCACAATTTTATCGTTGCAGTTCTGGAATACCTGAGTTTAGTTTCGCCGACATCGAAAATCTCTTTTATGCAGTTGTTGATGAGATAACCTCGACGCCACCAAGTACTGGGGAGGGTGTTCGGGAGTATTGCCATAACTCGTATAACGGATGCTTTTCGAAGGTTGAGGTAATCGATTTCTGAAGGTTTCTTGGTTATGTGTTGAAGGATGGATACAGCTGGATGTAGGATTTGCTAGTTTTGGCTGAGATATTATGCTTCCCCTGTATCCCCAACACCTGATTGCATAACCGGAAAGTTTCGGGAGTTTATAAGTGGGAATTCAAGTAGCTCTTAGGAATCTTTCTGACAGATGTATGATATGAAATTGGGGTTCGACGTCTAGTGGTCCACTTATCCACGGTTGGTTTTACAGTGGTCTCGTTGTGTCTTAAAGAGTCCTTGGCTTTGCCGACTCGGGGACGCTTCGTGTGTCATGTGCACTGCGTTGTACATGATGGTGCTGTACGATCGAGCCCGTGTAGGCCCCACCATGAAAACTTCGGACGAAATCTCTATCGTATGTTTGTTCCGGCTTATTCTGCAAGCCAATTCTTTGTTTTGTTTTGAGTTGTGGTATTCGAGTTGCTTCGAAGTCAAATGTTGATTCCATACCTGTCCTAAGTGGTGTTCTCACATTTCTATGTGAATACTAATCCTTCATGACAATCGAGATTGTCATGTTAATTCTTTTTCAACCGGTGTGTTTTCTCTTCAAGTGGATCCGATCATTTCAACATCCGCAAGATCAATTATCAGTTCTTCTCAACGTTGCTCATTTTATCTGTCCCAAGCTGCCTTTGTTTTCCCTCCCACCCACCCTTGTTTTTCTTCGAGGACTCAGATTTCTTAATCAAGTATCATCTCATTGATGAGAAGTATCTCCATTCTTTTCCGTTAATGTTCTTATCCGGTGATTCTCATGAAGATTCTAATGGAGCATCAAGCTCATCATTCTTTGTTCTTTTCTTCTCCGGTGGAAACAATTCAATCTTTGTTGATCATATCCTTTCCTCATTTCAAATACCATCTCATACCGGTGCACCTCTTAATCATTCACCTCCCGCTATACATTTGTTCTGGAGTGCTCAAGATATCTCAAAAGGCTCGTCTTGTCATTCAAGATCTGTTCAACCTATTTCGAGGTTGTTATCTCATTCAAGCCATTTTATTCAACCGGTGCTTTCCCTCTTTTAAATCGTTCTACGGTGTATCTTTTAAGTGGGCCCTAACCCATAGGTCTTTTCCCAGGATCTTACCTGACTCTTCTTTTCCCGGAGCTATCCTTAAATTTCTTTTCGAAGTTTGACGTAAGAATGATTCATCATCAGTCATATGTATTTCTCCAAGATCTTTCAAATTCTTTTCATCGTTGGATCAACCTTTACATTCTTCATTCCGGAGTGCCTCAATAATTATTGGTGGTGTTTCTCGTCGTCATTCTCAGATTTTGAAGACCGAAGAAGAGTTTCTCTTAAATCTTGCTCCATTCTCTTCAAGATTCGTGATTCTAGCTTGTTGTCATCCTCTCATAATTGTTTTCGATTGTCAGAATTCTTTTCACCCATCCGGAGCAATTCAGGAGTCTTTTCAGTTTGATTCTCTGGAGGTCATCAATTCAAGATTATTCATTCCAGCTTTCAGCTCTTGTTATCCAAATCTTACCAGTGCATCAATCAAATACCCTCTAATCAGTTCTTGATCTCCTCGTTCTTTTGTATCTAAACTCTCCTCTCATGTATCTTCGTTCATTTGCTAATTCTTACCGGTGATTCATCCCTTTACTTCATTCGTTTTCAATTTTTACGGTGGTTCATTCAAGAGTTCTCGTCATTCGTTATCATATCAATTTATTCGTTGTTTCAATCCTTCTAGTGGATCGTTGAAGACCTTCTCAAGTTTGTGCTATATCTACCTTAATCCTTTCTACAAGAATAAGTAGTATGCCAAATCCGCTTCTTGTCATCAATTTAAATTGGTGAAGGATAAGCATAAAAAAATTCTTAATTTTTTTGTTCATCCAAGTGATTAATTCCTTATTACGGAGATTCTTCAAATTCTCGGTTTCAATTGTTTCATCTTTCTTTTCCGGAGTTCCGAGGTTTTCCGTTTTATCTCGTCGCGAAGCTCCATCTAAATAATCGCAAGGTTTCACCTTGTGTTTCAACTTCTTTTCCCTTTTGTTTGATCATCCTTTTTGTTACCAGAGTTCTTCATGGAGGCTTTACATGGTGGTTCATCAAGGATTTAATTCCTTCTCGAAGTGTTCATCGAGATTATTTTTCAGAGGAGCTCAAGTATTCTTGATGTTGCATTTCAAAGTGCAATTCTTTCAACCTTATCATTTGAGGTGGTGTTATGCCATTCTTCATAATTTGAGTTTATGTTTCATGATTCACATGTTGTTAAGAATGAGGTATTTTAAATCCATCAACCTCTTCGTTGGAGTTATCTTGTGTCATGTTTCACCTAAAGCCTTCCCTAAGGTTTGTTGCTATTTATGGTGCTTATAAATGACCCAAGTTCTTCATCTATCCTCCCGGCGAAATATGTTTCTTGTCCCCTTGTTGATATCAATCCAATCTATTGTTTACATTAGTGACAGAATTTCACCTCTTGGTTTTGAGATGTTCTCCATAAGTCCACTACAAGCTTATTCTTTTCATTGTTGGTTTTTTCCAACAACTCCGTTTGACCTTTCTCCTAAACATGCTTTTCAAGCTCATTTGAGGTAGAAGATCTTGTTTTCCCCTCCGTTCATTCCATTCCATCCTCTCATTTCGTCTGGGGGTTTGGTGATGTTGATCTCTTCATCCTATCATATAGTTTTGCCTAGATCATGCTCTTTCCTTTTGCTTATCCCTTTTTCAACCGGAGTGTCGTGTTTTCATTCGAGCTCTCTCATCTTATCAAGTTTTGCCTCCCTTCTCAATCGGAGTGCCATCTGAAATCTTTCTTACCCTTTGTACCATTCTTTCAATAGTTCCGGAGGCAGTATGTTGTTGATCTCATCAAGTATCCTCTCATCTTGTCAAGTTCATGTTCTTTTCCTTCCATTTTCAGTCGGAGTGCTGCCCAAATTATATCATTCTGATTCCTTCTCTATTTTCTTTTGACCGGAGTGGCTTCAATGTCAATCCTGTCATTTAAGCTCATCTTTTTCGCCGTATTTCTGGTTCCTTGTCTAACGGAGTGTTTTCCACTTTGTTCATCTTCATTGTATTCCTTTTCTCTCAATTTTTTCAACCTCGCAAGGTTCTTTGGTTTCACTCGTTTGTCAAAGAAGCAATTTAGTTTTGCCTCTTCTCTCTTCTCTTCTGTTTTCCCTCTGGTGCCATTCTGGATCTCGGGTCGAGATCCTCTCGTAGTGGTGGAGTGTTGTGATGCCCCAAGACCGGAGTTTCAGGTGCCTTCCATGATTTCCGGGTTTCGTCGTGTGATTTGTTTGGTCTGTTGCATTTCATCTTTGCATCATGTGCATTGCATCATGTCATCATGCAACCCGTTTTAAAACTCACTAAATAAATTGCATGGATCTTCGTTCCATTTAAACCGAGGAATTCCCATGGTGATTCTCTTTATAACATATCCTCTCAATATTAGGGAGCTATAATAAATATTCCATTCTTTTGGAATTAAACATAACACACTTGCAAATATTCCCCATGACTTTTCTGCTTCGAGTTTGGTCCTCAAACTTTGCCCATATCTTCTTTCATCGCTTTCCCGATCTCCACAAAAATTCCGACCATTTTTGGACTCTCCAAAAATGTTTTTCTAATTCAAAGTTATTTGAATCACATTCAAATGTGTTTGAATGCAATCCTTTCAAGCGGTGCCAAATGCATTTTTCTCGGAACAAACTCATTTTTATGAGTCCGGGAAATTTAACCTCATGCCCAAATTCTTCCTCTAACCTTCCCTTCTATCTTTTCCTTTCTCTTTATTTCTCTGTTTTAAAAAAAAGGAAATAGGGGAGAGGGAGAAGAGAGTCCAGCCTAGCTGGGCCTCTAACCGGCCCAACCTTCCCCTCAGCCAGCTAGGCCTCCTGCCTGCACCTAGGCCCATTTGCCCCTTGGCCCAGCTGCGCCCCCACCTAATAATAACCCTAGCCCGATCCCATCTCACTCCCTCGTCTCCCTCCGCCACCACGAGACCATCGCCTCGCACCCCTGGCGTTCGTTCGATCCCATCTCCTTCGTCTCCTTCCCTCCAACCCCGCAGCCCCAGAACCACTCGATCCCCTCTCCCTCCCTCGCAGCCTGCGCGCACATCCAGTCCGTGTCACCGCCTCCACCGCGAGACCCCCGCGCCCGACCTCCTCCTTGCCGCCCTTGGTGCCGCGCCACCGGACCTCCCCGTCGCCCTCGTCGTCAACCAGCGCGCCCCTGCCTTCCTCAACCTCCTCCGAGTGCCGCCATGCCTCCCCTACAGCTACTCCGGCGAGCTCCAGGCAGCTACCCTGCACGCGTGGACCCTCATCTGCCGCGCCGTGCCCCTTCCCCAAGATCCACCTCGCCGTCCTGCTGCACCGTGTCGTCGGACTGCCGCCGCCTCGCCATTCCCCACCAAGTTCCATCAGTTGTCGACGGAATCATCAAGTTCCTTGCTGCCATGGATGCTTGTTCCTCTGCTACCCTTCGTGCTCCATCCGCTGCCGTGCCCCATGGATCATCCGCAGTGTCGCGCGTGCCGACCTTTCCCATGCCAGGCCACCGTTGTTGCCTCCGTTCCCAGCCGCCAGCGCCCCTGCTTCCGTCTCCACATGTGCCCTTCGCCCGCAAGGCCATGGCCAGGGTCTCGGTCCCCTGCTCGTTCTTGAGCCCCTCCACGTTGTGCCGTCCACGCCATCCACAAGCAGCAGCAGCGTACCACACCCCCTCTTGTGCGCCTCCATTTTCTGTTGATGCTAAGACCGGGGGCTCTTTAGCTGTTGCACGCTTGCAGTGCCTCCTCCCGAGCAGGAGCAGCTTGAACCGATGCCTCCGTGAAGCCTGAGTTGGAATGTTTGTGTGCACCGGTTACGCCAAGACCCAGACCGACAAGTACCACGACATCCGTCGATTGCCAAGTACCCCTACGCGTGGATACACCAAGTTCCTCTTCGACCGATGCAAGTTCCGCTACCATCGCCAAAACCCGAGACGAAGTACCCCAACGGAGATCGGCAAGTCACAAGATTGTCCTAGATATCATCAAGTACCATGACGACCCTCGAAGAGTTCGGATTCGACAAGTTCAACTATGGAACGGGAACCACTACTTCCACTACCGCCGTCTTCGGAATAGCTAAGAACGTCAAGTTCCTCCACGACGCCCGACGCCTAAAACGATCACCGAACCGGAAATAATGCCAAGTACCAGGACGACGAGGACCGCCAAGTTCGTCTTCCACCGTCTCCGAAATCGTCAAGTACCTCTATGAGATGTGCAACTACTTCCACGATGATACGAGAACAACTACCGTCGACCCTCCGTGGACGTCAAGTCCCTCGTCGTGATCCCAAACATCTACGGACGTGATCCCAAACATCTACGGACGTGCACGACTACCGTTGCCCAAAGAAGCGCTAGTCACAAGCGCCGTGAACAACTACCATCGCCGTGGATCCGACAAGTTCGCGAGTACGACTACTTCCCACGACTACCCTCGAGGACATTGGTTCCATCAAGTTCAACAACAACATGGGTACAACTACCGCCGCCGTGATTTTCGATAAGACATCGTGTACCTCTACCTTCACTACCGTACCATGGATCACCGATGAATGATAGTTCCACTACTTCCCTCGACGTCTGAGAACGTCTACTTCCACTACTAACTCTACGCCGACTCGGTACACTTCGAAAACGCACGCTTCAAAGGTATAACCCCGAGACGATCGTCCGAAAAGGAATGCTTGTGATGTATGAGATGCACCCTTTGTCTACACCGTGTCCGGAGTGTCTCACGCTTCCATGCCATCGACTCGTGGGACACCCGGAATCCGGGAGCGCCCCACCATCTTTTGCACGCATCTGCACACTTCTTCTTTGCATCGGTATCTCAATCGTGTTACCGGAACCGAAACGTTGCCGTGGCACCATTTTGTTATCGTTGCCGTGGCACCCTTTTTCCTTTCCACCATGGTGACAAATGTTTCATAATGCTTTTGTCAACTTTTAATAAAAATTACATAAACTTGCACATGTCATCCGCATCATGATAACAACTTCAAGATTGGATAAAATTGTTGTTGCACCAAATTGATAATTGCATATGGGGATTTACCGGTTTTGTTTTTTATTATATCCGGCCCCATTTAAATTGTTTAGATGGTATAGTTTGTTATGCTACACCTCTTGCCATGTTAATCAACATTTAATATTGTTGGGTACATAAACGAGATCAAACTAAATAACCTGAATGTGGTGTTTCGTCAATACGCAACGGAGTTGCATATTGATCTCCACTTAATTTGTAGTGTTGTTTATCCACTTTGCTTTGCCATGCACATTTAAACCGGACATGCATTATACTTGATTGTGCATCATGCCATGTTATGTGATGGTTGTTTATTATGTTGTTTGCTTCTTTCCGGTGTTCCTTCTTCGGGTTGGTTCTGATAACGTCGCGTTTGTGAGGATTCGTTCAACTACATCCGTTTGTCTTCTTCATGGACTCGTTCTTCTTCCTTGTGGGATTTCAGGCAAGATGACCATACCCTCGAAATTACTTCTATCTTTGCTTCCTAGTTGCTCGCTCTTTTTTGCTATGCCTATGCTACGATACCTACCACTTGCTTATCATGCCCCCATATTGTTAAGCCAAGCCTCTAACCCACCTTGTCCTAGCAAACCGTTGTTTGGCTATGTTATCGCTTTGCTCAGCCCTTCTTATAACGTTGTTAGTTGCAGGTGAAGATTGGAATTTGTTCGATGTTTGGAACATGGTTATTTTGTTGGGATATCACAATATCTCTTATTTAATTAATGCATCTATACACTTGGTAAAGGGTGGAAGGCTCGGCCTTATGCCTGGTGTTTTGTTCAACTCTTGCCGCCCTAGTTTCCGTCATATCGGTGTTATGTTCCCGGATTTTGAGTTCCTTACGCGGTTGGGTTATAATGGGAACCCCTTGACGGTTCGCCTTGAATAAAACTCCTCCAGCAATGCCCAACATTGGTTTTACCATTCGCCACCTGGCCTTTTCTTTCCCTTGGGTTCTGCATACTCAAGGGTCATCTTTATTTTAAACCCCCGGGTCAGTGGTCCTCTAAGTGTTGGTCCAAACTGCGCGATGTCCAGAGCTACCAGGGGCAACTCTGTGCTGGCCCACCCGACGTCTGGCTCATCCGGTGTGCCCTAAGAACGAGATATGTGCAGCTCCTATCGGGATTTGTCGGCACATCTAGGTGGCTTTGCTGGTCGTGTTTTACCATTGTCGAAATGTCTTGTAACCAGGATTACGAGTCTGATCGGGTATTCCCGCTAGAAGGAATATCCTTCGTTGATCGTGAGAGCTTGTGATGGGCTAAGCTGGGACACCCCTGCAGGGATTTGAACTTTCGAAAGCCGTGCCCGCGGTTATGGGCAGATGGGAATTTGTTAATGTCCAGTTGTAGAAAACGTGAAGTTTATCTTAATTAAAATACATCAACCGCGTGTGTTACCGTGATGGTCTCTTCTCGGCGGAGTCCGGGAAGTGAACACAGTGTTGGAGTTACGCTTGACGTAGGTTATTCTAGGATCACTTCTTGATCATAGTTTCTCGAACGTGCCTTGCCTTCTCTTCTCGCTCTCATTTGCGTATGTTAGCCACCAAATATGCTAGTCGCTTGCTGTAGCTCCACCTCATACCTTTTACCCTTCCTATAAGCTTAAATAGTCTTGATCGCGAGGGTGTGAGATTGCTGACTCCCCGTGACTCACAGATTACTTCCAAACCCAGTTTGCAGGTGCCGTTGAACTATGCAGATGACGCAACCAAGCTCAAGGAGGAGCTCGATGAAGATCTCGTTCTTTGTGTTGTTCCGTTTCCAGTTGATCAGTAGTGGAGCCCAGTCGGGACGATCGGGGATCTGTGTAGCATTTGGGGTAGTCTTCTTTTATTTTGGGTTTCGTAGTCGGACCTTGATTGTATCTGGTTGATGTAATGCTTTATTCATGTAATTGTGTGAAGTGGCGATTGTAAGCCATCTATGTATCTCTTTCCCTTATGTATTACATGGGTTGTGTGAAGATTACCTCACTTGCAACATTGCTCTCAATGCGGTTATGCCTCTAAGTCGTGCTTCGACACATGGGAGATATAGCCGCATCGAGGGCGTTACAAAGATGGACGTCGGAGAGCCACCAGGGGGCCCACGAGGTAGGGGCACGCCCTAGGGGGGAGCGCCCCACCCTCGTGAGCAGGGTGTGGCCCCCCTGGCCTTCATCTTTGGCGAGGATTTTTCTTTATCTGTTTTAAGATGTTCCGTGGAGTTTCAGGACTTTTGGAGTTGCGGAGAATAGGTCTCTAATATTTGCTCCTTTTCCAGCCTAGAATTCCAGCTGCCGGCATTCTCCCTCCTTATGTAAACCTTGTAAAATAAGAGAGAATAGCCATAAGTATTGTGACATAAAGTGAAATAACAGTCCATAATGCGATAAATATCGATATAAAAGCATGATGCAAAATGGACGTATCAACATCTTGAAAGAGTTGCAGCCCATCAGGGCGTAGAAAAATAAGTAGGCCTGGATTGGGTATTCTTCAGAAAAAATAATCTGGGCTCATTTTCACAAAGAAAAAATAGTTGGGCTGGTCACATGGTGAACATGAAATATAAGCCTGGGCTAGACGGGCGACAACCCAGTTCAAACCCTGCTCCGTCTCAACAATACCAAACAAAAAAATACTGCTCGAGTAGCTACGTCCTAGGTGTCAGTCGATCTTGTGTTGTTCTCTTGTCTATTGACTATATACGCTCACAATGTCGTGGGTCCCAGATGTCAGGAAAACACTAGGAGGAAGCATTTTATTTTTCCACACGTTGACGTGGTGGGCCCCTACTGTCATCCTCTCCATGTACTTCTGCCGATTCCTGCTGTTTGTTGACCATGTTGACAACGTGAGAGGGCGGTGCCACGGCGGGCGCACCAAAGCGCGCGGAGGACGTCGGCGTTAACGATTTAGGAGACGGTGGGGCGGCGATGCATGCGCTGAGGCGCAGCCAGCCGTGGGAGGCGGAAGCAGGCGCCCCGCCGGCGCTGGTTTGGTTTTGGCGGCTGGAGGAAGACAGGACTGAAGAAACACGATAGACTGTAAAAGCAGCAGGAGTACTTAGCAACCTTAACTGAAACCAGCAGGGGCACTTAACAACCAAAGCTGAAAGCGGTATGAGTACTTATATAGGTTCAACCATACAAAGCACGCCTCGAATAGTGCTTCTTTGCCTACAGTTAACCAAGGGTGAGGCCGCCAAGCCCCAGGACAAGGCCCAGGCGCCACCCCACACATCCACAACCTTCTGAAAGCGGCTTCATCTCGCAACATGGTCAATAAACAGGATATTCACTTTAGAGCCATGGAAAAGCATGAACATAATCTTCTGTCCTATTCTCCATGATGGACGGGCCTTCATTATTTGAGACCACCCATGAATAAGTATCTTTTCACCTCCAAGGGGAATTGAGTAGGTCGACATAAACATCATGTTGTGACCAAGCGCAAGTCTGACCCGACCATGGTCAGGCATCTGTATAGGAACAATAGAACCACCCATGAATAAGTATCTTTTCACCTCCAAGGGGAATTGAGTAGGTCGACATAAACATCATGTTGTGACCAAGCGCAAGTCTGACCCGACCATGGTCAGGCATCTGTATAGGAACAATAGAACTCTGTAGTTCCTGTTTCAAGAATATCACAGCTGTAAAACTGTGTATAAGCAATAGTTTATGAACAATATATATAACAGAAAATAGCTCGTACCATAAGTTTCTTGACACAGTTAGACATGTTCAACGAGTGCAGTAGTGGCACACATATCCCACGTGGCCTTCCACCATTGAAACGCCCCACAAGGACCTCAAGACGATCAATAAAGTGTAGGAACTTGTGGATGTCGATCCAGTCAACTTCAATGCCATCAGTAACAGCCGAGTTATTACAGAGTAACAAACGAGCAGACTGCTTAACTCTGAAAAAACCTACAGGTGCCACCAATTATAAGAAAATATTAGTGAGAAGTAGCATCTTTGTGAGAGATTCGTTGCTACTTCTAAAGTTAAATTGTGATTAGTTAGACAGAATAGGTGGATTAAGAAGTAATCGAGGTAACAAGCATGAACCAGATACAAAACTAACATGGATGAACAATTGGAACGACATCGGGGTGGAAGATCGCAGTGAAGATGAGACCAGGTTCTGCTATTTCCATCAACATTCATGCGCCAACTTTTCAGTCCGTAACACTTGAGAAAGTTTATCCAAGTTCAGCCATAATAAAGCAACGATCTTCTTGGTTTGTGAACCCAACTCGAAACTTATATCCATGGCTTGTCTTCAGTGTGACCATTAAACTAGTGTATTCAGTTATGGCAAGGCCGAGCATCTTGAGTACATGTGTTCTAGCAGAGCAAATAATACACTGCAGGAAAAATAATATGAGAACACAGCATGTTCAAAAAAACCCCACCCTCCCGGATAGAAAAGAGGACTCTAGGAACATACTATGCGCATTTCAAAATGTTGAGTTAGTATGAGAAGGAACAAGTGTGGCGTCTCGTCGAGGGCGCAGAAACCTGTAGGGTACTCGCACTTCGGACACTGCAAATGGAACACACTAGATTCAGTAGGAAGAAAAATGCATCAATGGCGGCGGCTGCCATCCTAGGATTACCTGCGACCAAGGGACTTGGGTTTATCGGGGATGGATGAAGAATTCGTACCTGGTTCTCCATGAGAAAACCCCTATGCAATCGCCAAGAGGGGTTTTTCTGTGAACAAGTAGACGAGGGAGAAGGGGATTCAGGCCCAGTGAAATATTGCCGCTTCGTCTGTCCAGCTTACTGCTAAAGCTGGAAAGGGGGGGTTGTGATTTGACAGCTATTGGGCATTACTGCGGCGCTACGACCGGGGTGTGTCTACCGTGAAGTTGTGCACTCTAATTTGTGCATATGGCACGTGGACCCCGTTGCCGGTTGCCCCACATATTAGCGAAAGGAAGTAGAAAGACATGAGTAACTAGTTACACATAAATATATTTTTTGACAGAGAGATACTCCCTCTGTAAAAAATATACAAATCTTTTATATCACATGCTCACCTTGCCAAGAAATATAGTCCCTCTACAACGCACGGGCATTATGGGGGTTCAGCTGAGAATATAATACTCAGATTTTTTTTGAGGGATAAAAGCTTCTTTATTGAAGATTAACAGTCATAGGTATACAAATAATTTTGGGTGTTCCTGTGAGCCAAAGATGGCGTCCACAGGGCAAAGAAGTAGCATCTTTTGCGAGCACATGCGCTATAACATTACACTCGCGTTTTTCATGTATGATCTCCATGGTTTGGAACATATTCTTCTTCATCTTGATCTCGTCCATAATAACTTTGCTGGGCCCCAAGTATGCCTCTCCGATATGCTTGACTATTGCTGAACAATTGGTGCTAATCTGAACTTGTTGCAGGTTTAAGTCGAGAGCCAAAGATAGCCCCTCGCAACATGCCATTGCCTCTAGGATCTCTGGATCAGTAACACTTTCACACACCAGTGCCGATGCTCCAAGGAAGAAGCATGTATGATCCCGGCTCACAACTGCTAGGGCTTCCCTTTCACCATTGCGAGATAGCGCAGCATCAACATTCATCTTCGTCCAACCCACAGCAGGAGGAGGACGCCACTTCTGCACTGAGCTAGTGCTTCTCGAAACCAGGTTCTGGACTTTGGGCCGCATGCCGACCCTGCATGTTTGGGGGCCCATGTGTTCTACCTCAGCGCTTTTCATATTGCAAGCGATCGGTACGATGCTGGTTTTAGATGCTGTCGCAAGGCGAATACACAAAATTGAATAAAGCACGGCAGCTGTTGGAATGAAATCGAACGACGGTTCCTAACCTGCAATCAGAGTTGCAATTCTATCAACGATATACCATGTGATAAATAATACTATCGTACTACTTATACACATAGGACACTTGTTTCACCATGCTAGATTATTACATCAAAATCTTTCGGAGGATAGATCTGTTAGGCAGTTGCGTGCTGCTACTGAAGAATTTCAAAGTTGATTGGGACCAGCTCTCCTTGCCGAGAAAGTTCGATTTTGACATCATCCCCTACCGCAAGATATGATTTAGATTTGAACCTTGACCATCCTTTAGCATCAATCATCATGCGACCATCCTTTGTACTTACGATATATTGAGCAGGTTCATTCACACCAAGGCTGCGCATGGTAGGAGAAACTTGGCCGCGGTCGCCCGGATTGTTGAACGACTCCCTCGTTGCTCTAGGAATTCTCTGTTTGCAAACAAGAAGACATACCCAAACAGTTAGATCAACACAGTGAATCATGTGAAACAACATGGAAAGAAAAAAGAACGAAGCACTTGGGCGGCCAATGCTTACCAAGAAGGTGGAGACGTCGGTTTTTGTAAGGACTTTGGTATATGAAGTGCGAACTGTAGCCCAGTCTATTGCTGGTGCAACAGCACGGGCCGGAGCAGATGCACGTGCAAGTGTTGGTGCAGGTGCCGAAGCCGCTGCTGCTGCCGGAGATGGTGGTCCTTGTAGAGCTGGTGCCGGTGTCGGAGCAGGTGCCGGTGTCGATGCCCGATCCTCCGGTAGATCAGACTGATCCACTGACGCGGTCGATGCCAAATCCTTAGCTGGATCAGACTGAGCTGCTGCCGCTGTCAGTGCTCGATCTGTGTGAGACAGCAGCGATCGTGTCTGGTCTTCTATGATCATCTTTCTAACTTGACTAGGATCCGTGACCGTGATCCAGTTTTTTTGTTCATTTCTTTTAAATGCGAGAAGGACTAATTGTGGCGTTTTTGTTAAACCAAACTGCATTTCATCATAGCGATTCAGCTTGTACTCAGACAACAGACTGATCCAATTTTTTCTAGTAATATAAGTGATGGACAGTGCCTTCGTTACTGACACGACCTAAGAAGTGAAACCTGCAAAAATAGCCGTCGTAGAGCAAACCAAATGGTTTATTCTGTGAAGAATGTCACATGGAAAAACTTGCATCGTAAAATTGCAGGAAAAGAAAGAAAACATGACATTAAATCAATAAGATTTAGACAGTAAATCAATAAGATTTACTGGATGTGACAGGAGTGAATCCTTAATAGGAAATCACTATGTTGAAGTACTAAACAGAAGATTGATTGTCCAACTACGCATGGCATGCAGGGGCCCCGCCTACTCCCACAAGCAGGACAGTCCAAAGGTCATGACAAATCGTATGGACCGAACATCCATGGGGCTGGAAATCCTGGTGGGTGCGATAAACCCTGCAATGCATACAAATATTGGAGTGTAACCATAATTGATAGTCCGTCCTCACAAAAAATATGATATGCATACTTCAAAATATACAGACTGAATTGAGTGGACAGACAGTAACATAGACCGTTCTTAGGACTGACCACACACCAAAAGCGGCAGTACTAATAAACAATACAGGGTTCACAAACACAAATCAAGTACTGAACAATAGTACTTACTACAGACAAGCAAAGTTGCATTAACTAAACTCTGCAGACTATTTTTTGCCACCGACCTACGAGATGAACCCCGCATAACTGACTAGGCCATGGACTTCGTGTGAGATGTCTACATGCACCATCACCATCTTGTCAACCTTGGAGAACCTAACAGAGTGGTCTTTCCACTCATAAACATGATGATGAAGACAGGCCGCATCAGATTTGTTGGGAAGCTTTACAAGAACCACACCCTTCGTAATCGAAGGCACAGCCAGGAAATTGTTGTGGTCAAGTACAGCCTCGAGAACACGCCTGACAACAATGCTACAGGAAAACACTAGTTCAGGACACGTGGCGACAAGGACACAACAGCTGGATAGTTTAGCAGTAGAACTCATCATCAGGTCTTTCAATTCACACGACATGACTTTGAGAACTTCATCTGCACCGCGGACCTGGTTCTAATTCAAACAGAAACCATATTTTATTACTACCTCCGTTCAGAAATATAAGATGATTTTCGATATTATACTCCATATATGACTACATATATGCACAGAAATGAGTGAACAAAGACACTAGAACATGTCTTCAAAGGCATGAGAGCAGAGGGATTACATGCAATATCCATAACACAAGTTACTGAGGCAAATATACCCTCTTAAAAGGTAGCATTGATGTTCATAAAGTACTCCCTCCGTCCCAAAATTCCTGTCTTAGATTTGTCTAGATATGGATGTATCAAGTCACATTTTAGTATTAGATACATCCGTATCTAGACAAATCTAAGACAAGAAATTTGGGACAGAGGGATTAGTTGAAAGTAATCTATAAGAAATCAGTGTCAACCTCTCGCATGTTTTGGTCAAAAGAGGAATTTAGAACCGTCATTTGGCACACAAAAATCACATGCAAGATCACCCAGAAAGTTGTACTACTAGTACTAGTACTGCGTGTTAGATGAAAAAACACGATCAAGATCGAGAAAAAGATCGTCAAGAAGAGATATTACCTGGACTTGCTTAATGAGGGATCCCGGATAGGGGGGCTTGGACAGGGCGATGGCTTTGAGCTTGTCTGCGGTAGTCTCGGCGGGGTGCTTGCGCTTCTTCGTACCTTGAGCCTTCACGGTTTTGGCCGGAGCCATAGACATCGCTTCGGCCGGTGCTCTAGTGTCCATCAAGAAACTGTCAAATAGAAATAAAAGAAAAGAAACCAGAATCACAAACCCAAAAGAAGAAAAGAGAGGGAGTTATAGGATCAGTCTCGGGGTTGCAAGACTGGGCCTAGGCCAGAATCAACACCATTGATGCGCTCACCTTTCCTTCTTTGGGAGAGAAGAACAATGGCAGAAGCAGGTCGGGGTTTTCTTGAATAAATGAGGAACAAGATGAGGCAGAAGCGAGGGTTGGGTAGAGAGGAAGCTGAGAGAGAAGAGTGAAATGATGGTTGCTTCGTCCGTCCAACTTACTGCTGGAAAGGAGGGCTTTTTGTGATTTGACGGCTCATTGGGCATTACTGTGGCACTTCGATAGGGGTAGTCTACCGTCACTCTACTACGGAGTAATTTAGTGCATGGCTGGTGGACCCCGATGCTGGCTGTCCCACATGTCGGCAAAAGTGAGTAATTTAGTGCATGGTTGGAGGAGGATCCGCACGGTAGAGCGTGTCCACTGTTTTTCAGAAGAAAAAAATGATTACAGCAAGCGTTTCCACTCTTACGACAGAGAAGTGCGAAACACGGCAGCCACTTGAACATACACAGTGCTCCTACTACTAGGCATGTGCACTGGTTCATACGTCAGTACTACACAATCTTGTTGCTAGTGTAGTAAGATATGACGATAACAAATGATGTTGTGCGCATGTCAACTACTCCTATATGTAACATAGTACCACTTTCTCGACTATCTGGTCGAGAATGGACGGTGAGATCAATGTTAACAGAACTAGGTCCACAGTGCACGGAGAGTATGGTGCTACAGTACTCCATGAAACATGAGCCATATGAAGCACGAATAGTGTTAGGCAGGGTGTATGAAGGGCGCACGGGATGGGAGCAAAAGTTCCCTTCTTGACCCACTTTTGGGTGTTTGGCAGAGTGCATGAAGGGTGCATGAGTCCACACTAGTAGGTTGACAAAAATACACGAAGAGGAAACAACTATATTGAGATGAGAATGCAACCAAACACACCCACACACTTTGTGCTACACTGACTGATGTGCACCTTCTGAGTTTGATCCAACGGTCATGTTGCGCCGAGACATGGACATGCCCATGCAGAGGGCGCCTAAAAACCACCGAAGTCCCTATGCTTCTCGAAGCGCACGACGTTGGTGATGCAGGGTAAAACCTCCCGCAGAGCCCGCTCCCAGTCGACGGGAGCCAGCTCGTCAAAGATGGTGTCCAATGGCATGAATATATTCCGGTAACGGAGCCCTAAAAGGATTCGCCCGGCAACGGCGACGGCAGCCTACAACCCCTCCTTGTCCAGCTCAGCCCCCACCATCGCGCGGAGACAGCTCAGCTCCTCGGAGATATAGGTGAAGAAGGAGACCAGGTCAGGAAGCCGCAGGTCGTTGAAGTCGACCGGGAGGTCGAACGGGTTTAGCCCGACGGCTGGCATCGTTGCGCTGGCACGACGGTAGGCATCGCGCAGCCGCAACACGTGCGGGGCAACTTGGTTCACCAAGTGGCTGAGGCGATCCTGGACCTCGTCACAATCGGCCCGCTCGCGCTCCAGCCGGCTCCCCTGACGGCCTATCGTATCTCCCGCGTTCTGCAGCAACGCCGCCGATGCCTCGAGCATCTTTGTGGTGGACGCCTGCTGCTTTTGAAGGTCCGTGAACTCCCGCACACAACGGAGGAGCATGACACTCCTCTCCTCCTTGAGCTCATGGAGCTCCACGTCCTTGGCCCTGAGCTCCGCATCCTTGGCATGGAGCTCCTGTGTCAGGAGCCTCACCTCGGACTCCGTGATCTGCTGCGCCGCCATGGCACCAGGTAGAAGCAATGGGGAGAGGAAGCAAAGGGGGCGAACGTCTGAAAGGCAATGCAATCTACGGGAAGGCGCAGGGAGCGGGGAATCTTTTGGTTTTCACCACGGTAAAACACCAGTCGACGACTTCTCACATCAGGGAGCAGTGGGTACAGGCGGAGTCATCATGACTAATTGCTGCCGCACGTGCTCCCGTCAATCAAAAAATTAAAAATCCTTCCACGCCTACTCCCGTCAATCAAAAAATTAAAAATCCTGCCGCACCCAAACACCAGAGCAACGCCGCGGTGGATATTTAAATTTACCTGTCGGCAAGTAGATAAAAAAAGGGGTGGAAAAACAAATGTGGCAGCGGCCTAGCTAATCGGTCGAACTGGCCCAACTAGCTGGCCACCGTGCTTCACTGATGTACTCGGCGGGAAAGGTGGTCTTTCGTGATGTGACGACTCATTTACTTGCTTCGGCGCTACGACCAAGGAGGACCCAGAAAACGCGCAGTAGGGCGTCCCACGTCAGGAAGAATGTATGCGTGCACCACCCGGGAGGACCCCGAAACCGTGCGGTAGGGTGTGCCACGTCTCGGCATGGAGGAAAAATGTGCATGTAAAAATATACTGTATCAGACGTAGTACCTATGGTTCGACCTCGGGACCCAGCTAGTCGGTTGAAAACAGCCCACTAGTCACACAGCTTCATCATGCAAACGTGGCACGGAGGATAGATGTGGTTAGCTCCGTCTCCACCAGCCACAACGTCTCTCGTTCTAGGAAATTCTTCTATTTTCCAAGTTTTTTTAGTTGTAATAACACCACGGCATGCTAGCGCCGCTCTTCGTGTGCGCTCGTGCAAAGGTTAGACGATGGAGAGAAGATAGATTGAGATCGCAGACCTGGGACCCACTAGTGTGTGAGATAACGGTCATGCACGTGTTGACGAGGCACTCCCTCTACTCTACTCTACTCAACGCAAGTACTGTATAAAATCAAGTTATGGGACAAAGCCAACAACCGTTCGTTTTTTCAGGCTATCGACTTACGCTTTGCAGTCCAGGTTGCCAATTCGAATCTCGTCTTTCAGATTTGTTAGTTTTAGGTCCAAATTTGATTAATGACAAGTGGGACCCCCGTGTGTTGTTCCAATATTTCAGTGTAGGATGGTTTTTTTGAACAAACACTTTGCACGGTTAGACAAGTAACGACACGAGTTACACATTTTTTTTCAAGTTTATGAACAAAAATGACAGCGGCATAGAATATCACATCCACCCCGCAGCTTAGATACTATGGTGATACGAGTTTTTACACCGCTGGAAGTGAGATCCAATGGCTTGGGAGTAGTCTTTGTAATTATGCGCAATTTCCAAACTCTCCAAAGGTTTTTTTGCAAATAAAACATTCAGGCCTTGTGTGTGCTGCTGCATCTTCTATCCAACGGCTCCCCGGTGCTCATATTAGGTGCTCCCCATAGCTTAATTACCCGCTACGGTGATTGGAGTAGTTGTGGGCCGAATGCTATGAAAATATAATCTAAACCGACCGGAATAAATGCCTACACAAATTAATCCAAGCTTGGAGTGCCCCTCGCAATGTAAATAACTCCGGCTTTGCGAGGGATGGAGAGGTAGTAGCTTCAACGTGTGGAAGATACGGTGTGAGAAAGCGAGGTCAACCGAGAGACATATAGATAGAGAGACAAAGTGAGTGTGGTCCGACATTCATTGAACAAATATATATGCTCTGGAGAGATATTGTCCGATTGAGCTTTTTGGCAAGGGTGAGGGCTGTAAGATAGAGCTTGAGAGATGATCCAGTCACAGACGTGTAGATATATTTTGTGCGTAGGAGGAAGCAAGGTCAACCGATCACATAGGGTCGCCGTGCGATCGAAAGAGTGAGACGGGTTGGAGAGAGTGACCTAGATAGACGATGTGCGTGAGAGAGTATACAATGTGAATAGGTCGAATTGGGCTCAAACATGGTGATATATCGTTTTTGTCCGAGAAAGAGCGAGGTCAATCGAGATATACGGAGAGAGAGAGAGACAGAGAGAGAGAGAGAGAGAGAGAGAGAGATTGAGTGAGCGTGGCCCACCATGAGGTCGAAAGAGTGGTGGCGGCTTGGATGGACTGACCTAGATAGACAATCTGCGTGAGAGAGTATAGAGTGTGTCGATCGAGGCCCGAACAGGGAGATATATCATTTGTGTGTGAAAGAAAACGAGGTTAAACGAGACTCAGATAAAGAGAGC
>NC_041392.1:322693396-322694363 GCF_002162155.2 Triticum dicoccoides | reverse complement strand
GGCGGGTGTGTGAGGTAAATACATTTGGTAACAGAGTGGAAAAAGGGGTGGTGTAGTTGAGAGACCTAGAAATCGAAACATGGAGAGAAAGAATGAACATGTGTTGGAAACTAATAGCTTCCTAAGGTGGTTAGCAGAGGAAGATTGACCGATACAGGAAGTATATAGCGTTTGTGCGAGGGGGGCTAAATACAACATTTGAATGTACATAGTACGAGACTTAATATCGATGTTTCAATTCGGTGTACATTGTGAGATTTGTACCGAGGACCAGGTATACGGGTAATTATTTCGAATTCGTGCCATACTAAATTTTGAAAAGTTGACATTGACTCAGTTTGTTGTGCTATTTTGTAGGTCCTCGGTTAAAAAGTCTTCTCACTACCATGGTGTTCATCATATACATATGAATTTGTATTAAAAAAGTAGCGTGGATACAGTGAAATGCGAAATCCACGTTAGAATTGGAGATCGCTACGTGACACACACGCTAATTCAAATAACTAACTACATGACACACACTCTAATTCAAATAACTAATTATGTGACACACACTCTAATCCACGTTAGCGTGGGTACTATTTCAATTTTTTTTTCAAATAACTCCTCATTAATTAATTTATAGTACTCCCTCTGTTCACTTTTATAAGACCTTGAAGACATTTCAGACAATGTGCAAAACAGTTCATTTTAAGTTGTCTGAAACGACTTACAAAAGTGAACAGATGGAGTATCTCGTTTTGAATGACTAATTATTGCAAGGAAAACATGGGCATGGTAATACATATAGATTCATTTGCAAATGAAAGAAGATTCATTTGCATTCTCAAATATAGGCGCACCAGGGTCGTGTCGGGGTGGACGCTGCTTCGGTGCCTTAAGGCACCGAAGCATAGTCCTGTCGGGGTGGTCGCGTGTGTCGGACGGACGCGTAGCACCCAGCCACCCACCACCCTCCCTCCCCAAA
>NC_041392.1:322577263-322693158 GCF_002162155.2 Triticum dicoccoides | reverse complement strand
ATGGGCATGGTAATACATATAGATTCATTTGCAAATGAAAGAAGATTCATTTGCATTCTCAAATATAGGCGCACCAGGGTCGTGTCGGGGTGGACGCTGCTTCGGTGCCTTAAAGGCAACTGCCTTTGGGTCACTGACATGTGGGCCAGCCACCTGTTGCGCCCATATGTCATGGACACAAAGGCAGGTGCCTTAAGGCACCGAAGCATAGTCCTGTCGGGGTGGTCGCGTGTGTCGGACGGACGCGTAGCACCCAGCCACCCACCACCCTCCCTCCCCAAAAAAAGGATGACGACAATATAAGTTTGCGCTTCCACGTTTCGGATTGAAATATCTGGTGGTCCCAATTCCAGCCCTGCAAAATCTCTCTTCTCCACCGTCCCCTTCCGCGCCTAGATTGCTCAAATCCCTAATTCGCCGCCAACCCTCGAATATCCCCTCGTCTCGTCTCTTTCCCCAATGTTCCCCCCTCTGTGCCGGACGACGACGATGAAGACGACGGTCGTGCTTCACCACCGCACCGAAGCTACCACATCTATGCCCTCGTCCACCGCACCGGGTGGTCCACCGACAACGTCGGCGGCCGCAACCGACGTGCCTCGCAGACACTGAGTTCCACCGCATCAGGTGCGCTTCACCGACACCGTCTCCCAGTTGACTGGGGCTACTTCACCGAGCACATCGTCGCACCTCCGCCCCCCGAGGCCGTTGGGGCTTCCCCAACGGTCTCATCCACCGCATCGTAGCGCTCCGCTGCCACTCAAGATCTGCATCCGTGCGCGGCCAGCCAACGCCAGCGCATCACCCTCAATGGCTCTGAAGTGACCCGTACTCTAGCTAGGCGAGCAAGCCCAAACACCGGCCTGAACTAGGTATCCACACATCACTCCCTTGTGCATTGTTCCGACGATATTTGGATATCCTTTCACTGCTCTCTTAGCTTACACGCCTATGCAACTCTGACCTTAACTCTTATTTCTTCTGGAGATATCATCTGAAACAAGCAAATCCATATTTTAGCGAAGCATGATGGCTCTACGGGATCTGGTACACATCCTGCACACCCATAGAACCTTGTAAGTATCTATCCTCCGGTACAACATCAAAGTTGAATCCTCTTATTTTATCAACCATTCGCCATGTCAAAAATGCAGAGGGGGATGCAAGGAGCACAAGGCCTGCACATCCAAGCAAGCAGTAACATGGACTTGTACATGGAATATCCCATGCCCAACCAGAGCTACAGTGAGCCTGTACATGGAGCTAGCGTAAGTCCCTGCATTTCATTTAATTCCTACTGGCATTCGTGTATGATTTGTGTGTAGTGGCTGATCCACGAATTCAAGTTACGAGGGGCGAACATTCAACTTAAAAAATACGAAGGCACTTGCACTCCGGAAATCAACATAACATGAGAAATGTGAAGCTACATGCACTTTGAAAACCGGCTAATGATCCAAAGTAGTTTAGATTATAAACACTAGATGATGCAAGCACCAAAAAACACAAAATGCAACATGGTGTACAAGGACTACAAACATGGTCTGTACCTGCTTGAATTATTTGTTCTCTGGTTGAAAATATCGAAGTGTAATTGCACGTATAACCAGTGTGCAAACTGCATATCAATATATCTATCCTGCACAAGTATGCCAATAGTTTCAAACAAAAGATTAGAAAAGTGTTTATGCTATGTTGTCATGATACGGAGACTTTCTGGTAGATGGCCTCGATGTTTCCTAAAGCTATGAAAATGCACAATAATTTGCTTGTCATCAATGCCTGCAAATCTCTGTCTCTCTCAACATAGTAGATCATCATTAGACACTAAATCCTTCAATGAGCTTGCAAAATGCTTGCATTAGATCCCTCATTAGACACTATATGTTCATCACCAGGAGCATGTAAAATGTTTGCATAAAATCCTTCATTAGAATTCTGTTCATTAGACACTTCATGCTCAAGAACAACATGAGCTTGTATGTTTGCACCGGAAACTTGATTAGATACATCAGATTCACTCAGTTCAGTATTGATTGGGGGAGTTATAAAATAAGTAGAAATTGGTTTCATTTTCTCATAGATTCCCTACATACAAGCAGTTTTACAACACCGTCAGGTTTCTCATAGTTGAATTAGATATAATCAGGGATGTGATGTACCTGCTCGTTGCGCATGCTACTCTTGCAAGCTGCGACTGTCCGTTTGCACAAGCTCGATGCCATGCCCGTGCTGCCGCCGCTGCCTCCCATGCAGGCTACACCCAGGGTTGGATCTTCATCTTCTTGTCCTTCCATTCGCTTGAAGCTCGGCGACCGCCCTCCAATGAGGGCGCGAGGAAGTGCTGTGTCGGTCAGTCCAGCGGTGGCTAGGTTAGGAGCGAACCAGACTAGAGGCTGGAGCGAATGAATTGGGATTTTTCTTGGTGTCGATCGATATGGGAGGTGCTCGCTTGGGCCGCGAGCCTGCTATAGGGCCTACCTTGCACTTATGTTATTGGCCCATCCAAAGTGAAACATTTTTCTTAATTTTTTACATTGCCTGCTCGTGCGTTGGGACGAACAAAACTAGCATGGGCCAACCTGGATGACTCAAACTAGGTGCACACTTTCCAGCCACCTGAGGCGGCCGCCCATACCAGCCCCTATGGTGGCGTCGCCCCTTTTCGTGTGTATGATTGGATAGTCAAAAATATTCCAGTGGCGCTTTTGATTTACCCACAGAATGGTTGAATTGCTTGTTTCTATGAACTGAGTTCGCCAATAATGTGAAGGATGTCAGTCTTTTCATCCTATTGTAGATTGCTTAGATCTCGATTTGACAAAAGTAATCGCATGAAATATACAGTAAAAGCCAGTGTGATGTGTTTGGCTACAACTAGTCTGACTACACGTCCTCATATAACATATCAAGGACGCACCATCTTACCAGATTAACCATTCGACTTACTCATGTAGTGTGGGAAGAAAGAAGTATTGGGACTGCGTATCAAAGCAATTGATGCCATGGACTCCTTCGTACAACCTTGTAAGCAAAAAAGAAGTTGCAGTGTGCCTGTACAAAGAACTAGTGTAAGTTCAGTTACCTGCTTCTCGGAATTTTAGTTAGCCACTTATTGCAAAATTGTTCAATTACGTTGCTTGGCTTAATTTAGTTTGCTACTGATTACATAATGGCACAGCCTGTTAATCATATTGTAGACTGCACCTATCTATGTGTTTGATACTTACTGTTAAGAATTACCTGTTTGCCTTAACTTAAATATCTACTTGTTTGTTTAACTATTTTACTGCTGCAACAGCGGGTTACAATGATGTTAATAACTACTTTTCAGCATCCAATTGAAACTCTTTAATTCCTTGTTTGTTTAACTGGTTTGGTGTTATAACTCCCAGTTGAGATGTTTTGCTAACTTCAACTTTTCTGAATCTAATCGGAACTTTAATGGCAAAACAGGTTAGTCCAAGATCAAAGAGCGAGGTCCCCGTGGACGTTGCATCATCCCACAGCAGTGGCACCGGCCCAATTGTGCATTATGAATTGCCAACTGCTGATGCTCTAGAGGCTAAACTAGTGGTAGAAAGAGATTCTGCTTCTGCACTTAGAGATGAAGTTGACATGTTGAGGTAGCAAACAACACAATCACAAGCAGTACTCAAGAAAACCATTAAATATTTGGTGGATTTCAAAATGAAGCTAGCTAAGACTGACCAGATTGTTAAGGTCCTGAAGGAAAAAAGGAAATTAAATTCCTACTTGGTAAATCATAGGTGAAATGTTCTTTCCATAGTTGAATAACCTTTGTGTTGTCTGTTCATGTAATCAATCAAAACATTTGTCTTAGAGATCATGTAATAATTGTTTTTTTGTTTTTTTGATTGTAATTTTATTTGAGCACAAGTTTGTATTAATTGATAAGACTCGGAGACATTTCATTTGGATTGCTGTGCCAGACCTACAAATATGCCAATCAGGCTGAATGTGCATTTAGCAATAGTAGTATAGATGGACCATAAGTGGCACGCATCGGAAAGGGCCAAGATGCTGGCTAGAAAAAGGATGTTGTTGTAGCCAAAAAAAGTATAGTGGCCTGGCTTATGTATGTTAGTTGATATTATTGATCCATATACTCTATAAGTGTTTATATATCTGTTAGTTCCGTACATTCTTGGTTGATTGACTCGGTATTTGAATCTTGATACATCGCTTGTGTACATATCTAAATGGGAGTACACATTATGCTGCGTGTGACATTTGAGATGGACATGAAGTGTTCCAAATATTCGAATTCACCTTAAACCGGATTCTAGTTTCTGAATTTGAGTATCAGCATTTGTAAACCATATTCATATATGACAGTGGAATACATCTTTGTCATCCTTTTGAAGATATATAAAAACAAATAGAATGATTTATAAAGATTCATATAGGAATACAAAATGGATTCGAATTTAGTTGCAAGGGTAAACGTGGATGCTTATTGTCCCAAAATTCGAAAGAAATAGCAAAATGTCCACTCCCATATCGGCTGCCCGAAGCCAAGTGTTTGGGAGATGGAAATTACTGTCTACCCATTACACGGACAATCCATTGGCCCGATTTCCACTGCTCTAAATAGGGGTAGGTTAGTAACTTCAATTAGACGTGACACGACCGCCTCTGAGCCCATTCCGACACGGTGGGCGTCAAACATGGGCAGCAAAACTCATTTGATTCAAGCTCGTCTGAAAGACCTTTGTTTCTCCCTCCATTCCCCATTCATACACGGTGGGCGGCAAAACACCCTCTCCTTGTCTGAAATAGATGTAGGCTAATATTTTAAATAGGGGCAGATGTGTAACTTCCATCAGATGTGACACAACCGCCCTACCTGTCAGCCCCGTTCATACACCGTGGGCGCCAACCGTGGGCGGCAAACAACCTCTCCTCGCCCGAAATAGTTACCGGCAAATATTTGGGAGATGCGAGATTACCGTCCTATCCCCAACCGGCGAGACGTCCAAATTTGAAACGGTTCGTAACTTTCCCATATTTCAGACAGGCGCGTCCCAAAAACATGGTTCCCCGTACCTCTCCCTCCATTTTCCCATTCATACACCGTCCATGCTAGAACACCCCATTCCCACACCAGCCTTCGTCCGCCACCCCATCCATCGCCGCCGTCCTCCACCACATCCATCGCCACCGTCCTCCACCATGCCGGAGCGCCTAACAAGACCGCATCATCCACTGCTAGAGATGGACGTTTCTCATCCACGGCGATGAACCAATAGCCTTGCATCGCATCCTCTCACTTCATCGGCGCCATCGTCCTCTTTGCCGGGGCCGCTCAAACGACCTTCTCTTCACCGCAACGGGACTTATCCCCCGATGCACCCGTCTACCGTCCCAGATCTGCTTCAACACCACCGACAGCCATCGCACCCCCGATGCCTACACGGTGCCGCAAGAGAGGTGGTACTTCATATCTCCTCAACTTTTTGATCTCAACCAGAAAATATATCTTAACTTGGTTACTCTACTTTCTTTTCAGCTCTTAGAATTTAGTTCTTAGTTCGAAGCAAACAATTGATGCTAAATATTATTTCTCCGGTTTTCAGCTTCAAATCTGCCATGGCACAGCCATAATACGGTTTAATTGATCATGCTTAGGGTTTAATTGATCATGTTGGTTCCGTGGTGGTTTCTTCAATAGAAATCAGAGGGGAAACCCTCTTTTGCTAAAAAATATATGCTTAGAGTTTCCCCCTTTTATGATCACTATACGATCAGAATACATGCTTCGTGTCATAATAACACTGCACCACCCATCAAGCTAAACAAGCTTAGTTGTTCAAATACGAATATGATATTATTAAAACATAGTTGTTTAATTGCTCAGCTAAATGTTCCTAAATTAGTTTCGAAAATGCATGTTCGCCGCTCGGGTGTGTATCTCTGTGTGTGGTCTGGTCAGCACGGTTGGGGAGGTGAACTTTGCATATGCAGGGGTTTATAGGGAGACACTCTCCGAGTTGAAACCGCAATGCATTCCATAGATAATCTGACTACTTTTTATGTTTTCATGAATTTCAGATTCTGAACAGCATCATAATGATTATGAGCTTGCGCGCATGAAAAGAATAAAGCAGAACAATGCCATGGCGGTCAAACTTGGCATTAAGGGACTGAAATCAAGTCTGGATGCAATGCAATGCAAACACTCTCCACCTACAGATTCATGCTCAGAATATGATCCTAACAGTGATTCTGAGCTAGAGGGAGACCTAAGTCAATGTAGCTCCCTAGTGGAGGAGTCAGAGGAAGATGCCCTATCTTATTCACCCATCAAGGTACTTTCTCTAACTTTCCATGGTTACATTGCTCGCACGTATCTTGCAACTGATGCTGTGCATTGCTTGTACTTTGTTGAACTGCCATTAGCTTAGTTTACACATCGTGTATGTGAATACGCCCGACCTATCCATTTTCAGTACATATTCCATTTGTCACCATACCATATTTATCCATTCAAATGTTGTTCTTGTGTATCAGACGTTCAAAAGGAAGAGGGTGATTGCTGATCATGGAGGAGCACAAGCAAAGTATTTGGAAAAGGTAGTGGCACCTCATAAATCAAATAGCCCATTAGGTGTAGTTGCAATATCACTTGACCCACAAAATACCCCAACTCTAGCAGACTCTAGCCCTACTACACTGGTCATTTCTGATGCCCCAACTCAGCAGACCCCAACTGCAGCAAACAGTATGATTATGCCAGTTGACATAGCACCAGCTGTACGACGCAAAACCCCCATTCCAGCAAAGAGTACACCAAATCCAGTTGCCAAATCCCTTTTCGAACCAGAGAGAGCCCCAATTGCAGCAAATAGGACCCCTATTCCATTTCTTCCCAGTTTAGAAGATGAAGCCTATGTTGTTGTCAGGAACTTTGTGCATATCTTTGCTTCATGGAAAGATTATACCGCAGACACAGAACAATTTCCAGTCTTCCTCCGCAACTTACGCGTAAGTAATGTACTAATGTTATTCATGGTCATTACTGCATATGTTTCTGCTGATAGAAGACACAAGATTTCATTCTTTTAAATAGGCAAGGTGCAAACTAGATTGTGATGATGAGTAAGGGTTTGTTGCGCTTTTCAAGCACTCGTTGATGAAGTATCATTCCTAGCTGAGGCAAGCGCACTTCGATGGCAAGCCTCTGAACGAAATTTCTGTAAAGTCTCAGGTGCTACATTTATCCGACGGTGACTGGAATAATCTTGTTACACAATGGTCTTGGCTGCAGCGTAAGGTACTGTCTACGATATCACATCACAATTTGAACTACATTTCTGCATTTGCCTTAATGTCTCACTTGTATGAAAACTGTTAGCAGAAGAACATTCGTTCTCAAGGGACCATAGAATCTTGCAACTATACTGCACACTGCATTGCTCTTGTGAGTACCTCTTGCCATGTATGACCATACTTACGTTCATAGCTATTTGATTATGTAGCATCACTACACATGTTAGCCTCGTAATCGTCCATTTGGTGGACATTATAAGATCCATATGGACTCTTACATAAATTTAGAATCAACCCAATGCTTTTGAAGAGGTTTAGCTCTGCAGTCCTCTTGTAAGGACTGAACGTGGTCTATCACTTTACTTACATTAACAACTACTCCCTCCGTCCCATAATATAAGAACGTTTTGTACAGTACACCAGTGTTCAAAACACTCTTGTATTATTGGAATAGGGATTGGTTCATTTTGTAGCATTCTGCATCTTATCTCTCTCGCCCACCATTTACTAAAAAAGATCAGATCTATATTTAATCTTACCAACAAGTAGAATACACAGACAATGCCAGTGCAGAAGTGTAGCACATTGCTCTTGTCAGTACATTTTGTCCTGTAACGCTTGTACTTCCAGGGATTGGTAGTTGATTATGTAGCATCAATCTGCATCTTATCTTCATTATCCTCTATCCCTTCCAGTATTATCATATCTATAATTACTCTCTACAAAATGTAGAGCACAGGCAATGCTTGTGAAGAAGATTCTATGCTGAAATTCTTGAGTTATCCTTCCCTTGCCATGGAGAAGGGCATTATGAAGCCGGTGTTAACTGTTAATGTAAGTCAGTCCTTCTAAAGCCTTTATCCTCAACTGCTGTTTAATTTGCTCATACTCCCTATTATTTATTATTGTTTAGTTTGTTGTTTCTACCAAAATGCATGTTCGTAAGAACCGTAAGTTCTAAGTTTTACTTGTAAAAACAAATTCCTTATTCATACCATGCACATTACTTAATACTCCCTATATGTATGCTTGTTTTTGTGGATCTATAATCGAGTGTGTGGTGAAGCAGCCCACGTTTGCACCTTGTCATCTCATGTTTTATCTTACTGATGTGGCTGATGGTACGAACAACATGCCATGCACATTATCCAAAATAGATACAATGATTTTCTTTGCACTTCATCTATGCTTGTTATGATGACATGGTAATCCAGTAGTGTGGTGAAGCTCCCCGCATTATGAACAATGCCAAATTATGCTATTGATATTTTGAACATACTCATTATTTTCTAATTTGAAATTGGATAGAATTGACAGAATAGTTATCATCTTTGTTTATACATGTGCAAAACCTGTCATCTCTCTGCTTTGTTTTAGGGTGATATGCCTGATGGCATGCACAAGTCTGCTGAAGGCTGTGAGACAAACCCAACATGTATTGCAGCAAAGGAGGCAAAACATCTTGAAGATAGCGAGATAACCCCAAAGTCTTGTCTTGATGCAATGTTCAAGTTACTTCAGACTAACAGTCAGACAAGGTCACATAATTCGTTGTCTGAATCAGTTCGACTTCTTCAATCCCAAGTTCTAGCAGAAAGGCATTCTGCAACTCAACTTCGACTTGAAGTCCTATCTCTAAGAAAGATTGCAGAGAACACCAATGAGAACCTCATCGCTAAACAACTACACCTGGAAGCTATAACCGACATGCTAGGACGGTCTCACAACCTTGCTCAGCAGCTTGCGTAGCAGTTCCCCCGCAAGGCTAACCTTTCTTGAACTGTCTTGGAAGTGGTCTCGGTTCAGTATTATTTTGTTATGCTGCAATGGTCCCAGTTTTTGTAATCTGCTTCTTCGTTGCACTTTATGATCACTGGTGGCGAACTTTGATGCCCAATGGATGTAATATACCTTAAATCCTTTATTGTGTAGTGTAGGTTTATTCTTAGTTACTATGCCGTAATTTCTTCATTGTATAGAGTAGGTTTGTTCTTAATTCCTACTAGTTACACAGCAGCCCGAAATGAGCCCCGACCCAGGATTGTGCGAATCAAATCACGGGCTTTTAACAGGCCAAAATTGTCTGGGTCCTTGTTTGGCCCAATCAGATATCGGCTGCGAGCAGGCCGGATGCAAACCAGGCCGTAGTTAGGCCCAACTATATGACATGCTTTTAACAGGCCGAAATTAATATAGGGCCGAAATGTTAAACGGGCCCTTAACAGGCCAAAACTAATATCAGGCCAAATTACTAAGTGGGCCTTTAGCAAGTGGGCCCAAAAGCATAGTGTCCAGTTGACAGGCCGAATCTGATATGGGCCATAATTGAGCCCAAATCCTCTTAAAGGGCCGGACCTGATCTGGGCCGTAATTTGGCCCAGAATGTGGTAGGCTTTTAACGGGCCGGATCTCATATGTGCCACTATTAGGCCCGGAGCGTGGCAGGCCATTAATGGACCAGATCAAATATGGGACGGCATTTGGCCCAAAACATGGCAGCCAGTTAATGGGCCGGCCTACTAGGGTCCTCAAAATCTTATGGGCCTACAGCTGGGCTAGCCCATTAATGTCAGTGAAATCTCGTGGGCCTTTAGCTGGGCTGGCCCATTATGACCCGCAAGAATCTTGTGGGCTTTACCTGGGCCGGCCCATTATGGCACACAAAAATCTTGTGGGCCTTTACCTAGGCCGGCCCATTATGACCCGCAAAATCTTGTGGGCCTTTAGCTGGGCCAGCCCATTATGGTCCGCAAAATCTCATGGGCCTTTAGCTGGGCTGGACCATTATGGCCCGCAAAATCTTGTGAGCCTTTAGTTGGGCCGGCCCATTCAAACTTGTTGGGCTGTGCCACGTGTCGATGTATCATAGGCGCCTTATGTATAGTGAGTGGATGACATCTGTCCCGACGATGAGCCGACACATGTTTCCTCTAGCCAATAATGATTTTACATGTGGAAAATCCCCATTGGTCGGGGCTGTTAACGGGTTATCGGATCCAAAACCCGACCCGATAGCTTAACGGCGTTCCGTTACGGTGGATGCCACATATCGGTCACCCTTGACGAAAGCACTTCTGTGACGCGCGATTTATCGTCATGGAAGTGGACACTTCCATGATGATAATTTTGGTAATGTCATGGCACACTTCTACGACAGCACAGGTATGACTATCTTGATTCTGTCATAAATTTGTCATGGATGTACATGCATGACAAAAAAAGCAACCTACTATGACAAACACGTATCATCACGGAAGTGTATTTTTTTGTAGTGAAGCTCCGCCCCGAAGCGGGCCCCGGCAACCATGGCAGGCTGCCACGCCTTCACCCCTGAGCTGCGTAGCGTTGCCTGGCCAAGAAAGTTAAAGCCAGATCTGCCTCCTCGGTACGACGGCACCGCCGACCCTGCGGAGTTCCTACAGCTCTATGAGTTGAGCATCGAAGCGGCCAACGGCGACAAAGAAGTCATGGTGAACTGGTTCCTGAACCTGCAGCATGGCTCGATCTCCTCCTGGGACAAGATGCGCGAGCGCTTTGTTGCCAACTTCCAGGGCACTCGTGACTGCCCACCGGTCGCGGACGGCCTACGCCGCATCAAGCAACAGCCAGGAGAGACCCTCCAGAAGTATATCCCGCGCTTCAACAGCACACGCCTCAAGATCCCCAAGGTCACGGACGAGGCCATCATCTCCGTGTTTTCTGACGGCGTCCGTGACGTCAAGATGAAGGAAGAGCTGGCTATCCATGAGGAGCTTTGCACATCTCGGGAGCTGTTCAACCTGGCGACCAGGTGTGCAAGAGCCGAGGAGGGGCGCCTCTCTCTCCTTGAGCTGCCAGCTCCAGGAGTGGAGGAAAAGAAGACCAAGGCCAAGGACGTGAAGCGCAAGGAGGCAGTAGTGCTCGCAGCAGAGCCCGACACCAAGCGAGGCAGAGATCAGCCCGAGTCATCCAAGAACGGCCGCCCATTCTGCGCCTTCCACAACCTGAACACTCACAACACCAGCGACTGTTAAGAGCTCAGAGCCATTCGGGAAGGACGCTTCAGCCGACGCCCCGAGTGCAACGACTGGGGCTACGGCCGCGGAGGAGGACACGGAGGCGGACGTTGGGACGACCGTGGCCCGTGCCAGGAGTGGCATCACCGGTCTCGTGAGGACCGTTGGAAGGACCAACCTCGCGAGGGTGCCTGGAGGGACCCGCCTTGTGAGGATTGCCCCCAGGGCAACATTGGTCTTCCCCCGTTGCCGCCGCCAAGCAGGAACGACGACCACCACCAGGACAAGGGGGTTGGGGGCTTCCAGGAGCCACGCGCGGTCGCTTGCATCTTGGGCGGCACTCAGGCCCCTGACTCTCAGTGCATCTTCAAACAGTTCGCTCGCAAGGTGAACGCGGCGCTCCCCAAGCTCGGGGCCACGCGCCCGCTCCGCTGGTCCCAATGCGCCATCACCTTTAGCTCCGCCGACCAGCTCAAGTGCGCAGCCACCGCTGGCACACTCCCTCTATTGTGCTCCCCGGTCATCAGCAATGTGCAAGTCACCAAGACTCTCATCGACGACGGCACAGGGCTCAACATCCTATCCGCCGACACGTTCGACAACCTCCAAGTGACCTATGAGCAGCTCCAGCCAAACAAGCCTTTCTCAGGAGTGACTGACAGTTCCACCACACCAATAGGGAAAGTCCGCCTGCCTGTCACCTTCGGGGAGCGCAAGAATTACCGCACAGAGCTCATCGACTTCGACGTCGCGCACATCCGCCTGCCGTACAATGCCATCCTCGGGTATCCGGCCCTGGCCAAGTTCATGGCAGTCTCTCACCACGGCTACAACGTTCTCAAGATGCCAGGAAGCGGGGGGATCATCACGGTCCCATGTGAAGAAATGGATGCGGTGTGCTCCCTTGAGCGCGCCTTCCAAGCAACAGTAATCGACAAACCAGACAGCAGGAGTGAAGGCCCTCCGGAGACCATCCCTAAGAAGAAGCTACCACGCCGAGCAGGACCCCAACAAGATGGCGTCGCATCAGGAGCCTCTTTAGGATCAGCTCCCGATCCGGGGGCGCCTCCCTCCACCGCATAGGAAAGCGCGCCCGGTGCCCTCTGCAATTAAGGCTCAGGGGCTCTCTTCTGGAGGGCCTCAGACCTTGCCAATCTCACGAGGGAGGCGCTTGGGCACCACTTGGAAGCGTGCTTCAAGAAACGTGTTCCTTAGGAGAACATGGGGCAAGGAATGCCCACCACCCAGGAGTTCATCACCAAGACCACCCAAGAGCTACAAGACGCAAGGGCCATGTGTGGCGACAGCTGCTCACAGAGTGTGGCTCACCACCCAGGCGAGGGTGCTGAGTCGCGCGCCTGCGTCGACATCCCAGGGCTCAACAGGGCCGCATCTCAGGAACGCTTCTGGCCATCACATGCGGGCCGCTGTGAGGGTCCACCACACAGCTTCGTTTGCATCCCTTCGGCTCGCCGAGCATGGCATCGGCCATCGGCGCAATGCGTGGCAAGTCTTGGCGACTCAGGAGGCCAAGTTCCACGTCGTTCTGGAGGAGATGGCGACGGCCTTCAGGGAACCTGCTGAGCTTCCAGAGCCTCCCGAGGATCAGGGTCCTGGTGGCTCATGAGGAGTCGTTCCTTCGACGCATGGCTTCAGCTACACCAGCTCTACTTCGTCTACAGGCCCAGGCATGGCGCTAGTGCATGGGTCCGTCCCTGCCACTGCCGACAAATCTGAGCGGTCGAGCTCTGGCTCGCGGCATGTATCGTGCACGTCACCTCATCAGGCCCTCAGTGCCTTCACTTCATCCGGACCAACCATCGGCAGGAAGGTGGCAGTAATGGCAAACCATGTTTCTTCTTATGCCTATTCACAGGAACCCCGTGGGAAGGATAGCAGGCGGCACCGCGAGTCTCCTTTCCTCTCGTGTGACTCACTTGCGCGTTAAAAGGGGGGCTCCTAAGCATCACGACTCAGGAGCTCTTACTGGCTCTCTAGCCCTCATCCCCTGGCCTTGACCACGGCATCGTGACCTGGCATACCAGCGGCGGCTGAGCTTGCTCGAGGGCCTGGACCTGAGGACGTAGAGCATTAAGAGGAGCTTGGGAGAAGGAAAACTCGCATGGGCCAGCCTAGCTATGTCGCGTAAGTTGGCGCGCAGCCCTAGCGCAACATCAGGATCACCGCGAAGTCATCAAGATAAGTCTTCCCCTCGGATCAGCAAAATATTTGGGCCTAATACTCGCTCATGCCATGCCGCAACCTCGTTGCAGCCAAGTCATCTTCCTTTCTTTCCTTGCCGTGGCCGCTTGGGCGCTAAGGGGGACCTCCTGAGCATCGCGCCTCAAGGGCTCTTACTGGACCTCGGGCCGCGCACCTCCTGGCCTTGACCACGGCATCACAACCTGGCATACTAGAGACGGCTATAGCCGCCTTGGGACCGGGATCCATCAGCGTAGAGCAACAAGCTATCACGGGGAAAGAAAGGAGAGGCCGAGCCTTAACGGGACGCGCGTTCGTCAAATCTTCATAACAAGGAAAATAGGTGCAAAGGCATTGCAAATCCTTACATGCCCCCATAGGGTGATTCATGATCCTTCGCATGAAACAAAAGATGATGCTAAGGGGGATCCTATCTACATCCTCCCGTGGCGGACGCCATCATCAACAGTGGGCCACCGGAGGCCGGCGCCAACCCCATCCAAATCAGTAGCGGCGACCGGACGCCGCAGCCTTGCCCCGGGCACGGCGAGAGATCGGGGGGACGTAGCTGTCGTCACTCATCTCCGGAGTCTTGTAGAGCTCAGGAGAACTGCTGGACTCGCAAGGGCTGTTGCTGCTGGAGTAGTCGCGGGCGGAGCGCGCATCAGCCTCACGCTCCTCTCCAGAGCAGCACTCCAGGCGGCGGCCCTCGGCGCCGAAGACCTTGAAGAGAAGAGTGGAGGCACCGTCGTACTTGAAGTGGATCGCAAGGGCACCCCTCGTGCGACAGATCCATGCAATCTCGCCCCAGCAGCGAGTCATGAAGATTTTGCCAATGGGGACCGCTTCAATCTCGCTCTGATCGTTAGAGCGCCACAATTGGCATGCTGCAGCCAGAACTCGAGAGGACCCCTCGGTGGCATCGCGTCGGAGAAGAACCATGGGAAGCGGATCCAGGAGTTCGGAGGCGTCGGCGTCCATAGCACCAGCTCGCGCGAGGAGTCTGCACCGTGGACGGCCTGCGTCACCGAGGTGCGGCGACCCCAGGTGCGGTGTGGGTGACGCTGCTCGCAACTTCGTCCTCCCGAGCCTACAGCTTGGGCGTACAAGGGTAGTGGGTACCCCGACGGAGGCCGCTCGCACAAAGGCCTTTCCACCACCAGCAACGCCGCCTCATCACGGTGATGGATCGACCTCTTCTTTGGCGGGAGTAGCTCCGGGGCATCCCGGGGGGATTTCCCCTTCTCCTCGGGGGAGAACCTTGTGATGGGAGCCATTGGAGCAAACAATGGAGAGAGAACGAGGAAGCAAGCAAGGAAGAGATGGGCAACGGGGGCTTCGCCCCCCCTCCCCATTTATAGCAAGAGAAGGCCAACCGGCGTCACCCACGATCACAGGTAATGATGGTTTCCCTTGCATGTCGTAGGGACTTGTCAAGTCGTGCAATCGACAAGGCAGCGTGGGGAAGCGGAGATTCCCACGTCCAATCAACCGCCATGCGTCAACCGAGGCCGCATGCTTTTGGGGCCCGTGGTGCTCCGAACTTGACCCTTGGCTTCTCCGCGAAGCCAAGCCCGAGCGCACCTTGGGCCCGGGGGTGACTGTCGGCGTTCTGGAAACGGGGGTCCCCAGACTTGCCTCCCTGCGGCCCGCGGCGTGGCTGAGCCAGCAGGCCATATGGCCCATCTTCACCAACAAAGCATCCAAGACCCTCGCGAGGGGCCAAGCCTCGCGAGGCGGATGACGCAAGACCTCCTCTGGAGTGGCCTAGCTAGGCAGGCTCACGAGGACGGAGATATCAAGGCAAGGCGAACCTCACGAGACTCTCGTGACATGAGCTGTGACGATCGATGCGAGGCGAGCGCCAGGTGAGCGCCAGCGCGCGCAGCGTCCTTGTTTCCTCTTTGGTGCAAAGGGGGCAAGCGCAGCCGCGGAGTACTGAGGCCTTAGGCAAAGGTTGCCATTTCGGTGCAACAAGACCAAGACCATGGACTGCAAGACGGAGGTCATCGTGGAGCGCAGAGCAGCGGCACCACCAGAACTTTGTGCAGGCGAAGACTACTTTTGTCAGGATAGCTTGTACTAGCTGCCCCCCTTCAAATTAGCCCGCCATTGTTGGCTCCCTTCTCGCTCGATATTTGGGAAGAGGACCAGGGCCTCTATAAATAGGACTAGCCAGCACAGTGGAGGGGAGGATCTCATCTTGGCTTGAGAGACCACCCCCACGCACACAGCTCACCAAGCTCAAGAACGCCTCAACCTCAGGAGGCCGTTCTTCCCTTGTATTGTTCATCATCGGCCTAAGAGGTAATCCACCACCACCACACTAGAGTAGGGTATTACAGCACAACGGTGGCCTGAACCAGTATAAACCATGTGTCCTTCTGTGTTGTGAGTTTGTCGAGTTCGTCCACAAGATGCTATCGAGCTAGAGCGTAGATCGGTTGGAGGGAAAGACTTCACGCGCACCCCAGTATTCGAACCTTAAGGGTTTACCGGAACCCCACACCCCGATAGGCCGGTCATTTCAAGGGTTATCAAGTTGACCATATAGACCGGTGAAAGAATGAAGCGGTGGACGCTTTAAGTCACCTCGGCTCTCAGCGTAAACCGGTGCCACCTAATTTCTTCCTCGACGTACTACATAATCTGTCGGTTAAGATACCCACAGAGGAGGAGTTGGCTATTCCTGACCCAGAGGCCCAACTGGTGGCAGCTTTGCATGTTATACCGGATAGGACAGTCCCATACTTGGCTTAAATGAACTGGGGCGAGTTATCGGAGGATGAAACCTTGGCCCGGCAGATAATCCAGCGATCCAAGTCAATGACCATTATCAACAGGGAGTTACATCGTTACAGTGTTACAGGAGCAATTCAGTGTTGTGTTCCCCTCAAGAGGATGTGAGATTTTGCGAGAAATCCACGAAGGAGATTGTGGTCATCACGCCGGTTCAAAATCCTTGGTGGCTAAGGCTTTTCGTCACGGCTTCTATTGGTTGATAGCTCATGCTGATGCTGAGGATTTAGTCAAAAGGTGTGACGGTTGTCAAAAATTTGCACGCCGCGCTCATGTTCCGGCTCAGGAGTTGAGAATGATTCCAATCACTTGGCCGTTTGCAACTTGGGGGCTCGATATGGTTGGACCCTTTAAGAGATCCAAGGACAAAAAGACCCACATGTTGGTGGCGGTTGACAAGTTTACCAAGTGGGTAGAGGCAAAGCCAGTCAGTAAGTGTGATGCAGCTATGGTGGTTCAATTCATCAAGAAGGTGATCTTCCGGTTTGGCTTTCCACACAGCATTATCACGGATAATGGTACTAATCTGTCTAAGGGTGAGATGGAGGAATTTTCTCAACTTGAGAATATTCGGCTTGATTTAGCGTCAGTGGCTCACCCCTAGTCTAATGGTCAAGCTGAGAGGGCAAATCAAGAAATTTTGGGAGGTATCACACCCCGGCTTATGGTTCCTTTAAAGCGGACACCGGGTTGTTGGGTGGAGGAGTTACCTTCTGTGTTATGGAGTTTCAACACCACACCACACAGATCGACGGGTTATACACCTTTCTTCATGGTTTATGGAGCAGAGGTGGTTCTTCCTAGTGACATCCGTGATGACTCGCCCCGTGTGGCGGCTTACGTTGAAGCTGACAATGAGAAGGCACGTCAGGACACACTGGACCTGTTAGATGAGGAGCGTGATCTCGCAGCGGTACATTCGGCGATTTATCAAAAAGATCTCCGATGTTATCACAGCCGCATGGTTAAAACCAGAACTTTTCAAGAGGGTGATTTGGTGCTCCGGCTCATCTAGGATCAAACTGATATGCACAAGTTATCCCCACCTTGGGAAGGACCTTTTGTGGTCAGCAAAAGCCTACACAATAGGTTATACTAACTTATCGATGTTCGAGAGCACAAAGACACACGCAAATCGGAGGAGGAGACCAAGTGGCCATGGAATGTAGCCCTTCTTCGGCCTTACTATACTTGAGCCACAGGCTCTTCTTCTGTATATACTTGTGACAATGTATATATTATATAATAAACCGGATCCTCGGCTAAAGTGGGGTCTCTATTCTTTTTTACATCATGGGTGGTTCCATAGGGGCTTGTACTGACAAAGCGGAGTTTTATTAACCTGGCCCATAAGGCCACACAGATATAAAGGAAGTCACTAGGGGGCTTGGTTGTCTTCACACCATAGCTACACCTCTTGATCGGTTTAAAACCAAAAAAGGATATCACTAGGGGGCTTGGTTGTCTTCACACCATAGCTACACCTCTTGATAGGCTTAAAGCCAAAAGGAAATTATGTGGAACAAAAGAGAGTCTATTGCATCAAGCACAACTCAAACATAGGTAACCACTGAGCACAGCTCAAATATTACCCGGGGGCTCCTTGCTTCTCAAAGAACAACGAGCTTGTACCCTTGTAATAGGCTATCAAGCCAGGCTTGGAAGCCAGGTGTATTCACCTAAAACCGCGGGTTATCCTGCTTCTTTAAGTAAGCCACTCCGTCCAGGTAAACCTGGTATGACCCATCGAACGTTTGACAATTCAATCTCATAGACCCTGAACTTGTCAAAGTTAAAATGGTGATTGGTTAAAGATTGAGGTCCAACTTAAAAGGCTTTACTAAATGGTATAACTCAGCAGCCTGGCAGCCCATGAAAAGCCTCGATTTAGGGCCTGGCAGTCCATGAAATGCCTTGCATATTTCTTTTGTCTTTGCTGTTTTATAATCTTTTAATAAGGGATTTATGAGTATTTTCTGATAAACCGGTGTTTTGTACAACCCGGCGTGACTTTCAAACGCTTAGTTGTTAGTACATGATCAGTTTTAAACCGGCAGTATGTTGCTCCGGTCTGGTTTTGAATAGATGTCACCAGCATTATACGAACAAATTAGCGGCTATTATAGCCCGGCTTGGTTTTTATATAAACCGGTAAGAGGGCAAGGAGTCATCAACACTCTGGATTGGTGTTTTTCACCCTTATTATACAAACAGTTGGTGATCCCAGGAGGTATGTTACAGGTATCATCTATTTTTACAAACCTTGGTTGTCCATCCAAGTTATGTATATATTTTTTGGCATCATGACCCATCCAGTGGTAAACAACTAGGACACTTTCAAGTTCTTATATGCAGGAACACAACTCATAATGGACTATGCATAAATAGATCCCAAAGGCAGAACACGTTTTTCAGGTATCAAGCAAAACAAACATGCTCGATGGCATGGTAGATAAAGTTGTTCATGCTATCCTATTACAAGGTGCTTTAAACAACCCAAATTGAATAATTGTTTTCAAAGAGTGGAAGACTACAACTGGCAAACCGGCCACCGGTTTAGGATTCCTCATTGGGACGGCTTGACGATTGAGGGTCATCTTGCGCGGTCACATTTTCTTCATCCCTCCCCAGACGCTGGAAATCAACCATTGACCAATCGATTCCGGTTAAGGCTTGAAAAACGGCCTCTTCATGAATAAGGTTGGAGGGGTCAATGTCAGGAGCGTAAGTATGCTTACGGATTGGTGGCACAAGATCTTCAACATTATGGATCAACACGGGCTGTCTTTTTCCCTCAGCATCATAAACCGGTTGGAAATGAGATAAATTTGTGTCCTCCGCCAGTTCGCTTGCTATTGGTCGCATCTCCTTTGTCAACCTTTGAAGATCGTCGTTATTGAAGTCTGAGCCGTCTTCTTTCAGCCAGGATACCTTTTGATGATATCTGCCGGTTCAAGATCCGGAATCCGTGCCTTGTCCCGGATTAGTGCGGTCAGCACTCCTGATCTTGCGCCAGCTGTTCTATCAAGGTGTAGGCTGCTTTAAGTTTCATCCGCATGTTAGAGCCCAGATGAGCAATGCGGGTCCCTGTCATGGTTCAGCATCAGTAAACCGGTCATTGATAAGATCTTATGAATTAGATAAACTGCACGAGAAGGTACTTACCAAACACAGCGGAAGTCATGGCGTTAATCTACCGCTTCAAGCCGGTTAGTTCATCAACCACCGGCTTCAGGGCTGCCTCTATGTCCTCGGCCTTCTTGGTTAAAACGGCCTTTTCCGTCTCCCAATCTACACGCTCTTTGTCAAAAGTTCCTTTAAGCTTCTCCATAGCTGCTAAGGCATTGTTCAGCTCTTCTTTGGCTTTGGAAGCCTCTTCTTGCTAAGATTTAACATTCTCTTGAAGATCCACGGTTTGAGCATCCTTTTTACTAGCTCAGCCTACAAGGTGCGATATATCATCAAAACAGGTTACGAAGTACCAAGCGTATAACAAGTTATGCACTTTGTACTTGGGGGCTAATGCCTATTTGCTCTATCATCAACATATTTTTCACAAGTCTCAAGTACAATGCAAGCATTATCCTTAACACTTGGGGGCTAATGTACATTTGTTCAAAGTTGACGCAATGATTCAAGACCCGATTTACCTTGCAAAGATAAACCGGCCCTTGGGGGCTACATCGATGAAAGCTACGAGAATACAATGATAAAATACCGGTTTATTTCCAAAGATCAATTGCAATATGGACGATCAGCATGCAAGGATTAAAATATTACAAAGTCCCGGTTTATGATTGCTGTCATAAACCGACCCTTGGGGGCTACTTGGGATAATACTTGTACTTTGGATTTAAGAAAGGAAAAGTGACGAAAATACCTCATAGCGTTCCTTCATCAGGTTCACCAAATCGGCTTCATAATCACGGTTTGAGTGTAGACGATTTAGAAAACCGGAGTGGAGTTCTTGAGCGCTAAGATGGGCGTAGCTTGACAAGTCAGTGCTCCATTTGCCTTTTTCCATGGTAGCACACTCTTCCTAGGCACTATGTTTCGGCAATATAACAGGATGGCCATGAGAGTTGTGGCTCATACTCGTAATGATAACATCGCTTTCTTTGTCTCCAGCAGTCTTTGCTGGAGTTGATGGAGTGTCAGTAGCTCTCACTGGACTAGAAGACCTGTCATCAGCCTGGATTGGATCTGCCAATTCATCATCAGGCACAGCAGTGTCAACTTCTGGTTGGTCATCAATATTGTGATCTTGAGGGGGTGGTTCATCAAAAGTAGCCTCAGGATTTGGACCCTCAGGTTCAACCGTTTGCTCCGGTTCAAGAACCACCTGGTCTTCGGGCGGATTGTTCACCCGAGCCTTTTTGCTGGGTAAGGCTTTGGCTCTAAAACAGAAAAAGATGCGAAAGTTAAGCATAGTATAGAAAGTATGAAAACATCGAAAGAAAGGGTTGAAGTACTTACCCAGCTACAGTTTTGAGAGGAGGAAGTTGGGTCGTTGTTGACTCGCCAGAGGATGAAGGAGGTGTCACCTGATAATTTGAATCGGACGAATTAAGAGGTTGTCGAAAATAACCTGCCTTCGGATAAGAATTGTCAGAAGTGGGTGAGACCTCAGATCGGCGCTTTCGAACCGGGGTGTCAGGTAAACCGGCTGAACTATCCTTTTGGCCGCTGTGCCGAGTTGTGCGGCGAGCTTCATGCTGCTGGTTCTTCAAAATAAATGTTGGATCCAAGTGAGCAAGAGGATGTGAAAATCTTACTTTTCGGATCGCTTGACAGATTTTTTGTGTTGGCAGAGAGTCTGAACCGGAGGAAAGGATAATTACCTCTACATCGTCAGCTTGGCTGCCCACTACGTCCTCCTGATAAGTATTGTTGTTAAAGAGATGCATGAAAAGGGAACCAAGTGAATCGAGTTCTACCTCAACTTCCGGTTCATCCGGGTCATCATCCACTTGCATGCTGATGCATTCAGCTACCTTCCGCTTTGATGTTTTCTTGACGGCTTTTGTTTTAGGACGGGAAGGCTTTGCCGCCTTTTCTTGAGGTTTCTTCTTCCAGAACGGATCATGACCCTGTTTATAAACAAGTAGAAGGGTATTCACAGGTTGCACAGTCTAAAAGATATCAAGTGTAAAACGGAAGGACAATGCTTACAGCAGGCGGTTTGTTTTTTGTGTAAAAGGGGTCTAAGCCGGTTTGGCGGCAGACAACTTCCGATTCGTTCAATATCTTATTGACAGCCTCGGTGACTTCTTCATCAGTTAGCTGAATGTTGATGCGATGTTGGGAGTCTTCTACTTCACCAGTATACTCGCACATTAAGCCGGAGCGACGACTTAACAGTGAGATGCTCCACGATATCCAACAACGGACAAAGTCTACACCTGTTAAACCGTTGGCCAAGAAGGCTCTCAGCTTGGCGAGTTGAGGTGCATACAGGGGCCATTCTTGGGCACTTAGGTGTTGTGGAAGCGGATGAGTATTGGCAAGCCGGTGGGCACGGTAATCCGGCAGAGGATTCTCGTCTTCAGGGGAGGTGGTTTTACAGTAGAACCAAGTTTGATTCCACTCTTGGGGGTGACTGTGCAGCTTGGCATGAGGAAAATCAACCTCTTTTGTTTTTTGAATGGAGACGCCGCCGAGTTCAGTATTGGGTCCGTCTACAAATTCAGTGCGCCGATTCAGACGGAAGAAATCCCGGAATAGCTCCACAGTTGGCTCTTCTTGTAAGTACACTTCACAGAACACTTGAAAGTTGCACATATTAGATACCGAGTTGGGTCAAATATCTTGAGGATGGAGTTGAAAGCTAGCAAGCACATCCCGGAAAAACTTCGACCCGGGCGGTTTGAAGCCACGGCCTATGTGATCAACAAACACCACTACTTCCCCTTGCTTAGGGGTGGGAGGATTTTCAGGCCAAGGAACTCGCCAACGGATCTCATTCTTCTTTTGTAAGGTGCTGATTTTAACCATACCATTCAGTTGCTCCTCGGTAACCCAGGAGGAAGGCCAGTTGTAGGAATAATATAACATGGCCATTGCAAGTGAAAAGCTGAAAAGAAATACCGGTTTACAATTTATTCATGGTAATGCATAAGGTTCAACAGGACGAAGGAATCCAAGTATGTAAAATTCGTAAACCGGAGACTGATACAATTATGAATGACAAAGCGATAAACAAAAACATAGGTATACACATGCTGTCAAACAGGAGTATAACAGCGGAGATAAAGGGATTGCCGGTTTACAAGGGGACTAATGGTATGTGATAGCTTGCTTTCTACAAAGGTAAACTGACTATGTGATGCAGAAGGTACAGATCTAAGGCAAGTAAGGTAAAACAGGTTTCACAAGACTGCGTTAAAATTTTGGATCTACTGTAAGCCAGGAAAAGGGGAAAATATTGAAACTCAAAAGCTTGGTCCCAAAGCAGTTCATGAAAGGTCCAGATCAAGTTATGATGTATTTAAGGATTGGATCAGATGGTTGAGATAAGGAGTTTCATGGATGCTATGAGGAATATATCAACCTCGAGTTCTACTGACTATGGGTTGACGAAGAACACAAAGAGAGCAACAGGAACCCGCATGAACCCTAACGGATCTACGAGAAAAGAGGGGAAGCTTACCGCAGCGACTGAGGTAGCGGTGATCCGCCATGCTCTTCTGATGCAATCAGGTCGATGCAGCGGCCAACGGAGAGGCAGAGGCGGAGTTCGACGACGGCGGCGGCGTTCGGGTGCAGGGGCGTCGCGAGGAGGAAGAAGAAGCGAAAGAGACGAAGGGAGAAAAGAGAATGACCCTTGGTCCTATTTCTAGGGCGAACCGATAAGCGACAAGTGCATGAATCGAGGAGCCTAAAATGGATAGTTAATAAGGATGTCGCCTCGATGGTTGGATATTCATTAATGAAAGGTACCTTCGACTTCAACAAATAGATGACATCATGGCGGTTTACTACGGATCCAAAGGATGAATCATGGCGGTTTACCAGATCCATTGAAAGGTGCCAGGGCAAGAGTTTTTCTAAGTATTGAAGATTGATATAAACAAGTTCAAACCAATCTGGGGCCTAATGTTGGGGATATTACTACTAGACGTAAACCGGCTAGGAGTAGCCGGACTAACTTTATGAAGATTAGAAGGCCATGAAGACGTAAGAATGATGTCGCTTTATGAAGGCCCAAGGCCCGAAGGCGAGTTAAAGCTTGTAGATGTAAACCGACCTTATATGTAACTTGCATTGTAAGATAGGAAGGATAGGGACCGAGCCGGACACGTTTATGATCCGGCCTCGGGACTTTGTAGACCGGCGAGCGTCAACCTATGAATATAAAGGGACGACCCGGCAGCGTTTTAAAGACAACATACAACAACTCAAGAGCCAGGCAAAGCGGATTCGCTCCCTGGTCATCGAAACCCAAGCAATACCAACACAACTAGACGTAGGCTTTTACCTTCATCGAAGGGGCTGAACTAGTATAAAAACCCCTCGTGTCCCTTGTCCTGTTTAACCCCTTTAAGCTAACCCGTAGCGATGTCTCCACAACTAAGTCCTTTCACGAGGACATCTACCGTGACAAACCCACGACATGGGGGCTGAAGCCGACGACTGGCCAACTCTCAAAAATTTCATAAACACGGCCGCACAGGAGGTAAAACATTAAGCAAACATTATATTACATAGCCGAACTTGTTACAGGGCAAGACAATATTCATTCGAAGATTACATCCTTCGTACACTGCTCCGCCACAATGCGGGATCCCTCAAGGACTTCGCTAAAATATCGCTCGGGCATGCGGTACTCCTTGCCCATGGGCGGTCCTTCGGTCGCGACCGTGGCAACATTCATCTTCACCCACTGCATCTTGACACGGGCGAAGGCCATCCGCGCACCTTCGATACAAACCGACCGTTTGATGGTGTCAAGCCGATGGCAGGCCTCGACTAGGCGCTTCACGAGACCGAAGTAGCTGCTGGGGATAACTTCGGCTGGCCACAGCCGGACTATCAAGTCCTTCATAGCTAGTTCGGCCACCCTATGCAGTTCGACCAGCTGCTTTAGGTGGTCGTTCAGGGACACCGGATGTTCTTGTGCAAGGTATTGCGACCAGAACAACTTCTCCATCGAGCTCCCCTCTCCGGCTCAGAAGAATTCAGCAGCGTCAAAAACGTTGTGCGGCAGATCCACAAATGCCCCTGGAGAACTCCAAATCCGGGTCAGTAAGAGATACCTCTTCTTTACATACTTGAGTTGCATAATAAAAGCCTTACCCCCGCGATCTTTCTAGCCGCCTGGATTTCCTGGAGGGCGCCTTGGGCTTCGGTCTGGGCCTCCTGTGCGCTCTGGTGGGCCTTCTCAAGTTCGGATCTTGGTCCGCATGCTGACGCTCCAAGGACTCATATTTCTTCGAAGTGTCCTGAAGCTCCTGTTGGACCTCCCTATACCTGCCCTCATGCTTTTTCTGGACGGCTCATTCCTTCGCCACCCCCTCGTCGGCTTCGGCCAGCCTTTCTTGAGGGTTTCAACCTCAGTCGCTGCTCCTACAAATATCACAGCACTACAATCAATATACATCATTTATTCTTTCCAAATATACAGCAAGTCTCCATATACCTTGCTTGTCCTCCAGCTGCCTTTCACAAGGCAGAGTTCTTCTTCGGCCCACTCCAGACTCTACTTTAGTCTGGAGACCTCAGCGGCATGAGAGGTGGTGGCCAGCAGCGACGCCTTTGTTCATAAGACATATTTAGTTAGTTTCCTGCGAAAATTACTTGATCCTCTGTCCGGCTTTTCTTTCCGAACACGGGACAGTGTCTCAGGGGCTACACTGTCTATACTATGATCTTTTCTTTCGCATCACTTACCTAAAAGCCGGTCAGTAGGCTGGTGCAGGCTTCGGTCAGTCCGCTCTTCATGGACTGAACCCTCTCAACCACTATACCCATAAGGATATGGTGTTCCTCCACAATGGAAGCGCTGCAAGGCTGATTATCCGGTGCCTCTGGCTGGATAGAGGTCACCGGAGGAATAGGCACACCTCCTTCCCTCGAAGGAGGCTGCTTGCCGGATTCCAGAACCGTATAGGTCACCGAAACCATATTCGGCCGAGGTCCGAACTAGACACGGCCCCCATCGCCAGTCTCCAAGGGGTTTTTCCCTCCTAGGTGTCCGACGGATGAAGGGTCACCCTCTGGCGCCACCCGGACAGCCTCCTGAGCCTCTCCCTGGCCCGGGAAGGTCCTTTGGGACCGCACCTCATCATCGCCCTTGGCTGTGGGAGATTGAGCGGTTGGCGGTGACTCGCTAGCCATCACCTTTGAATCCAACGAACCACCTGATGAGGATCGCAGCGAGCTATCGCGGGCTGGACTACAAGCGCATGATTTAACACGTTAAAACTACGAACCAAAGAGGCTGAATGTAATATGTCAGAGTCTTTTGAGTAATCACGATGCGGCGGGGGCTTATTTCGGTAGCATGGCCCTGGGCTGCTGTCGACGTCCCAGGCGGAGTTATCCGCAAGGGAGCTCTTCCCCCTCTTGGACGCCTCTTCCTCTAGATTTGTGGAGGCCACCCTTTTCTTCTTTCCCCCTTCAGGGGGAGAGTTGCTTTCCTCCTCATGCTCATCGTCATCTTTGGCGACGGAGGAGGGAGTCTCGTTGTCTTCGGACGTCCTGCCTGAAGCTCCTTTGCGACGGAGGCCACTCCGGGCCCCGTTGGCCTATTTCTAGGCCTTCTTCTCCGGCACCTAGTAAGGCGCAGGAACCAGCATCTTCGTTAGAAGAGCGATGGTCGGTTCCTCGGGCAGCGGACCCGGACACTTAATCCGCTCCGCTTTCTCTATCCATACCTGAAAATATAACTAGTGGAGTTTAGGTATCTTCCTTGAATAGGCAAGTAGAGGATGCACCTGGAAACGTGAAAGACTTACTGCACTGGCAGGGTGGGCCAGATCGTGCCCGCGGTGCTTGTTTGTCTCCGGCGGTGACTCATTGCCCTTAAAGAGCAACTTCCAGATATCTTCATGTGTGGTTCCGAAGAGCCTCTCGAAGGAATGGTGCTTCTCCGGATCGAATTCCCACAATGGGCAAGTCTAGTTCTGGCTTGGGAGGATCCGGTGAACTAACATCACCTGGATCACATTGACAAGCTTGATGTTTTTGTCTACCATTCTCTGGATGCGCGTTTATAGCACGGTCAACTCGTCCGATGAGGACCCATTCGGGCCCTTCTCTATCCATGAGGTGAGTCGCATTTGAGCTCCGGACTTGAATTCGAGAGCCGCGGCCCAGGTGGTGTCGCGGGGCTCTGTGATATAGAACCACAGTTTTCTGCCACTCTTCGACAGTCTCCACAAAAGTACCCTTGTGACATGTGACTTTGGGCAGCTTGCTCACCATGGCACCTCCGCACTCCACGTGTTGGCCATCCACCACCTTTGGCTTCACGTTGAAGATCTTGAGCCATAGTCTGAAGTGGGGTGGAATGTGGAGGAAGGTCTCACACATGACAATGAATGCCGAGATGTTGAGGAAGGAGTTTGGAGCTAGATCATGGAAATCTAGCCCATAATAAAACATGAGTCCATGGACGAAAGGGTGGAGAGGAAACCCTAACCCGTGAACAAAATGGGGGATAAACACCACCCTCTCATTAGGCTTCAGGGTGGGGACGATTTGCCCCTTGGCCGCAAGCTGATGGGCGATTTCCTTCGCCAGATACCCAACCTCCCAAAGCTTGGTGATGTCCTTCTCCTTGACGGAGGTGGCTATCCATTTGCCCTGCGCTCCATATCCATACATGGTCGAGTGCTTCCTTGAGGCGGAGAGGATGAGGACTCGGGTGTTGGAGCTTGAGAATGGGAGGGCAGAGAGAAGGAGAGAAGGCGTAGGTGAAAGAAGGGAATCCTTATATCCTTATGAAGGCAGTGAATATCAAGCGCCTCCCCACTCGCCTTGAAACTCGCCTGTTCCCAAGAGCCGTGCGAATGGCGCGGTTGGATTTCCCACTCCCGTATTGATGAGAGTTCCGCAATAAGGGGACACGATCTCTGCTTTGACAAGACGTGCCAATGAGACCACATCTCGAATCGGGAGGCCGAAAAACGGTTTGAAATAATGACCGGGTGGTGACGTGGTGTCACATTGCAAATAATTATCAGCGGATTGGACTCAGGATATATTATACTCTACGTTTGTGTGTGCAATTTGTCTTGCAGAGCCGGACACGTTCGTTGTTAGAAGACTGTGTTGGAGTACTCGGTGAAGGAACCCGCCTTGCAATGCCGAAGACAATCTGCATGCCGGACACCTCATCATTGAAGCCTGGTTCAGGGGCTACTCAGGGAGTCCTAGATTAGGGGGTCCTCGGGCGCTCGGACTATGGTACGTGGGCCAGACTGGTAGACTGGTAGACTATGGTAAACCGGAAGGCTAGGTCCGTAGAGGAGAATAATCATAATCAGATAGGCTAGACTTCTAGGGTTTTAGCCATTACGATCTCGTGGTAGATCAACTCTTTTAACCCCCATACTCATCAATATTAATCTAGCAGGACGTACAGTTTTACCTCCAACGAGAGGGCCCAAACCTGGGTAAACATTGTATTCCCTATCTCCTGTTACCATCAACCTTAGACACACAGTTCGGGACCCCCTACCCAAGATCCGCCAGTTTTGACACCGACAGTAGCCCCTGGGTATTTGATACTAGTTCAGTTGCTAAGATTAGTAACTCGAAATAGGAGTTACAGAATGAACACAGACTAGTTAAGGGCGAAGTGACGATGTGTGTTGGAAGTGATTCCAAGGTTGATAAGATCACCATCGCACACTCGCTCTATCTTCGGGATTAGTGTTGAACTGAAATAAATGTTATTTAGTGTTTGCATTGAGCATGAATATGATTGGATCATGTTTATTGCAATACGGTTATTCATTTAAGTCAGAGAATAATTGTTGTTCTGTTTACATGAATAAAACCTTCTATGGTCATACACCCAATGTAAATGGTTTATTGAATCGCGATCGTAGTGGTACACATATTCATAATATTGATGCCAAAAGATGCAAAGTTGATAATGGTAGTCAACATATTTGTGGCACTGCCGTTTTGGTCATATTGGTGTAAAGCGCATGAAGAAACTCCATGTAGATGGGCTTTTGGAATCACTTGATTATGAATCATTTGATACTCGCATACCATGCCTCATGGGCAAGATGACTGAAACTCCATTCTTCGGAACAATGGAGCGAACCACTCTCTTATTGGAAATAATACATACCAATGTATGCGGTCCAATGAGTGTTGAGGCTCGTGGCGAGTATCGTTATTTTCTGACCTTCATAGATGATTTGAGCAGATATGGGTATATCTACTTAATGAAACAGAAGTCTGAAACATTTGAAAAGTTCAAAGAATTTCATAGTGAAGTGGAGAATCATCATAACAAGAAAAGAAAGTTTCTACTATCTGAACACGGAGGCAAATATTTGATTTACGAGTTTGGCCTTCACTTAAAACAATGTGGAGTAGTTTCAGAACTCATGCCTCCTGGAACACCATAGCGTAATGGTATGTCCGAACATCGTAACCGTACTATATTGGATATGGTGCGTTACATGATGTCTCTTACCGATTTACCACTATCATTTTGGGGTTATGCATTAGGGACAGCTGCCTTCATGTTAAATTGGGCACTATCTAAATCCGTTGAGACAACACCATATGAACTATGGTTTGGCAAGAAACCCAAGCCGTCGTTTCTTAAAATATGGGGCTGCGATGCTTATGTGAAAAAACTTCAACCTGATAAGCTCAAACCCAAATCGTAGAAATGCGTCTTCATAGCATACCCAAAAGAAACTGTTGGGTACACCTTCTATCACATATCCGAAGGCAAGATATTCGTTGCTAAGAATGGATCCTTTCTAGAGAAGGACTTTCTCTTGAAAGAAGTGAGTGGGAGGAAAGTAGAACTTGATGAGGTAGTTGTACCTTCTCCCAAATTGGAAAATGGTTCATCACAGAAATCAGTTCCAGTGATGCCTACACCAATTAGTGAGGAAGTTAATGATGATGATCGTGAAACTTTAGATCAAGTTACTACTGAACCTCGTAGGTCAAACATAGTATGTTACGCACCAGAGTGGTACGGTATTCCTGTTCTGGAAGTCATGGTACTAGACCATGACAAACCTATGAACTATGATGAAGCGATGATGAGCCCAGATTCTGCAAAATGCCTTGAGGCCATGAAATCTAAGATAGGATCCATGTATAAGAACAAAGTATGAACTTTGGTTGACTTGACTGATGATCAGCAAGCCATAGAGAATAAATGGATCTTCAAGAATAAGACTGACGTAGATGGTAATGTTACTGTCTACAAAACTCGACTTGTTGCAAAAGGTTTTCGACAAGTTCAAGGTGTTGACTACAATGAGATTTTCTCACTCATATCGATGCTTAAGTCTGTCCGAATCATGTGAGAAATTGCCGCATTTTATAAAATCTGGCAAATGGATGTCAAAATTGCATTCCTTAATGGATTTATTAAAGAAAAGTTGTATATGATGTAACCAGAAGGTTTTGTCGATCCTAAAGGTTCTAAGAACGTGTGTGTGCTCAAGCGATCCATCTATGGACTAGTGCAAGCATATCGGAGTTGGAATATATGCTTTGATGATTTGATCAAAGCATATAGTTTTATACAGACTTGCGGTGAAGCCTGTATTTACAAAAAAGTGAGTGGGAGCACTACAGCCTTTCTGATAAGTATATGTGAATGACATATTGTTGATTGGAAATGATGTACAATTTTCTGGAAAGCATAAAGGAGTGTTTGAAAGGAGTTTTCCAAAGAAAGACCTCGGTGAAGCTTCTTACATATTGGGCATCAAGATCTATAGAGATATATCAAGACGCTTAATAAGATTTTTCAATGAGTACATAACTTGACAAGATTTTGAAGTAGTTCAAAATGGAACAGTCAATGAAGGACTTCTTGCCTGTATTGCAAGGTATAAAGTTGAGAAAGACTCAAAACCCGACCATGACAAAAGATAGAAAGAGAATGAAAGTCATTCCCTAGGGCTCAGACATAGGTTCTATAAAGTATGCCATGCTGTATACCAGACCTATTGTGTACCTTGCCATGAGTTTTTCAAGGGGATACAATAGTGATCCAGGAGTAGATCAATAGACAAAGGTCAAAATTATCCTTAGGTACCTAAAGAGGACTAAGGAAATGTTTCTCGGTTATGGAAGTGACAAAGAGTTCGTCGTAAAGGTTATGTCGATGCAAGCTTTGACACTAATCCAGATGTTTTTGAGTCTCAATCTGGATACATATTAAAAGTGGGAGCAATTAGCTAGAGTAGCTCCATGCAAAGCATTGTAGACATAGAAACTTGCAAAATACATACGGATCTGAATGTGGCAGACCCGTTGACTAAACCTCTCTCACAAGAAAAACATGATCACACCTTAGTAATCTTTGGGTGTTAATCACATGGGATGTGAACTAGATTACCGACTCTAGTAAACCCTTTGGGTATTGGTCACATGGCGATGTGAACTATGGTTGTCAATCACATGGTGGTGTGAACTATTAGTGTTAAATCACATGGCGATGTGATCTAGATTATTGACTCTAGTGCAAGTGGGAGATTGAAGGAAATATGCCCTAGAGGAAATAATAAAGTTATTACTTTATATTTCCTTATATCATGATAAATGTTTATTATTCATGTTAGAACTGTCTTAACTGGAAACTTGATACATGTGTGGATGCATAGGCAAAACATCGTGTCCCTAGTAAGCCTCTACTAGACTAGCTCGTTAATCAAAGATGGTTAAGTTTCTTAACCATAGACATGTGTTGTCATTTGATGTGATAGCCTGTCTTATTAGGGATGATAGACTACTTATATCAATAAGGAATTCCTTCTTTTCCAGAAGCCCATTCAGACAGAACTCCAGAGTTAAGCATGCTTAGCTTGGAGTACTTTCAGGATGGGTGACCGATAGGGAAGTTTGTCTCGGGTGCGCACAAGTGAGGACAAAGTGCGTAGAAAAGACTAGTATTGATATATGGGGCCAGTCTAGATCCCGTTAGGAGTAACGACCATCGACGGGTGTGTCCGGGGCGTTACAAGTTGGTATCAGAGCCGACCCTCGTGGTTACATGGATGTTTGCGGACAGGTGCGCGGTCATGTTGTTCATGACGTTTGTGACCCGTCATGGCACACGGCATGGCACATGTACTGGACTAGATGCACAGACGTATGTGCCAAGAGGGAACGTTCCTGTGGCCCGACGAGGACGTCGGTTCCTCTGAGTGGGTGTGTATGTGATAGCCTGGCTTATTAGGGATGATAGACTACTCATATCAATAAGGAATTCCTTCTTTTTTCGAAAGCCCATTCAGATAGAACTCCAAAGTTAAGCATGCTCAGCTTGGAGTAGTTTCAGGATGGGTGACCGACCGGGAAGTTTCTCCCGGTGCGCACAAGTGAGGACAAAGTGCGCAGAAAAGACTAGTATTAATCTATGGAGTAACGACCACTGGTGGGTGTGTCCGGGGCGTTACATTTAATGAACGGGATCACATCATTAGGAGGATGATGTGATGGACAAGACCCATCCGTTAGCTTAGCATATTGATCTTTTAGTTTTATTGCTATAGCTTTCTTCATGTCATATACATATTCCTTTGACTATGAGATTATGCAACTCCCGGATATCGAAGGAATGCCTTTTGTGCTATCAAACATCACAACATAACTGGTTGATTATAAAGATGCTCTACAGGTATCTCCAAAGGTGTTTGTCGGGTTGGCATAGATCAAGATTAAGATTTGTCACTCAGAGTATCAGAGAGGTATCTCTGGGCCCTCTCGGTAATGCACATCATAATAAGCCTTGCAAGCAATGTTACTAATGAGTCAGTTGTGGGATGATGAATTACGGAACGAGTAAAGAGACTTGCTGGTAACGAGATTAAATTAGGTATCACGATATGGACGATCGAATCACGGGCAAAGTAACATACCGATGACAAAGGCAATAACGTATGTTGTTGTTACAGTACGACCATTAAAGATCTTCGTAGAATATGTGGGAACAAATATGAGCATCTAGGTTCCACTGTTGGTTATTGACCGGAGAGGTGTCTCGGTCATGTATACATAGTTCTCGAACCCATAGGGTCCGCACACTTGACGTTCGATGATGATTTTGTATTATATGACTTATGTGATTTGGTGACCTAATGTTGTTCGGAGTCCCGGATGAGATCACGAACATGACGAGGAGTCTTGAAATGGTCGAGAGGTAAAGATTCATATATAGGACGATAGTATTCAGATATCGGAAGTGTTCCGGGGGTACCAAATACGTATTGGGTCACGAGAAGGGGTTCCGGGGACCCCCCCCCCCCAGCAAAGATATGGGCCTTATTGGGCCTAGGGCGGGATAGACCAGCCCATGCGCCCCCATATGGGCCGATCTAAGTGGACAAAGTAAAAGGGGAGGAGTAAAGGAAATAGAGGGAATAGGATCCCCCCTTCCTTTCCCCTCTCCCCTCTTTCCTTCCCCCCTCTAGAGATAAGGAAAGGGGGAGGCCGAATTGGAGGATGCCCCCAAGTAGGATTCCTCCTACTTGGGGTGCCCCAAGGCTGCTCCACTACCCCTCCCACCTATATATACATGGGGAGGGGGTGCCTAGAACACACAACAAACATTGTTAGCCATGTGCGGCACCCCGCTCCACAGTTTACGTCTCCGATCATATTCACATAGTGCTTAGGCGAAGCCCTATGCGGATCACTTCACCATCACCATCACCATGCTGTCGTGCTGACGGAACTCTCCCTCGACACTTTGATGGATCAAGAGTTCGAGGGACGTCATCGAGCTGAACATGTGCAGAACTAGGAGGTGCCGTACGTTTGGTACTTCATCGGTCAGAACGAGAAGAAGTCCGACTACATCAACCGCGTTGTCAAACGGCTCCGCTTTTGGTCTACGAGGGTACATGGAAACACTCTTACCCTCTTATTGCTATGCATCTCCTAGATAGATATTGCATGATTCTAGGAAATTGTTCGCACACGAACACGTGACCGTGTACCCTCGACGCATGGGGGTGATGCACCTCAGCTCGCGACGAAGGAGATCTAACCGGCAGCGCGATACGCAGGACAACCGACAGATGCTTTTGTAGACCCAAAGCCCCGGTTTCCCGGGAGGGACCCCGTCGAGCTAGCGGTGGCTATGAGTTGCTCCAGGTCGATTCGGCCGCCCCTAGAGCCTCGTGGATCTGCAGCCCTCCAGCATGAAGAACTAGCGAAGAACAAGAAGAAGAAATAAGGGAGAGATAAAAAGTAGATGAACACAAAAAGTAGTAGATTTATTTGTTGGACTGGTGTTGTTTCAATCGGCTGTCACCCTCACATATATAAGAGGCGGCTGGACTTCTCGTACAAGAAAATGATTCGTCTAGGCTTTCCTTACAAGAAAATTACATCAATTCACGTCCTACGGTTCTAGTTTCAGTGCAACTCGGATTTTGCCCGAATCTGTCCCATACTTCTGTCCTGCTTCTTGCGCGGGCCATAGAAATCGCATACTAACTCAGATGGAGTCGAGTTCAACATCAAACCGGTCCGCCTTGATAATCCGCATAAGACAACATGGGCCACTTCTCCTTTTAAGGCCATCTTTATGACTTTTAGGGCCTATCTTTAAGTGTGGGTCGGATTCAATTATGAAGTCTTCTAAACTGTGTGAGTCTTGTAACAATTCGTTAGGCCATATACTATCTCTGATGATGATGACTCTGAATGCAAAGTTGACCGTCTCGATGATACGCACAACTTCCGTGTAGAACACTTTCCCATACGACACCATCTGAATAACCTTTCGAGCCCATCTTCAACTTTTGGTCGGATTGTCTTTGACAGTCTCCACCCCGGCAAGGTTTCTACCCCGGCAAGCTTTCATCAGGCAAGGTTTCCGCCCCAGCAAGGTTTCTACCCCGGCAATGTTTCTACCCCGACAAGCTTTCACCCCGGCAAGCTTCACACCAGCAAGCTTCGGTGCCGGCAAGGTCCCCACCCCGGCAAGCTTTCCACGCCGGCAAGGTCTCCATCTCTGCAAGCTTCATTTAGCCGGCAAAGGCCGAATAACTCGCACGACCCATCAGACACCACCTAGGTGGGTGTTTGGTCCATCGCGTCACTTTTTCACTCAGGACCAGTCCATGAAGTGTTGCTTCTAAATTTTGCATACCAACTCGGATTGGGACAATATTTATATAAAAATCGATCGGTTCGACACGACGAAGACAATTCGTGTAGATCGTGTTTTCATATGAGGTCGTCTTGGGGGCTTAATCAGCCAAAATGTACTCTGATACAAGATCTTGGTACTTTGAGCATAGTTCGTCCTTTGAGATGAAATCGGACGGCGATGGTCCAAACTTCGAAGATGTTTATATCAACAATACAGAACTCCTTCATGTAGATCACTTCTCCATTTGAGGCCATCTTAAATAAGTTCTTGACCGTGCCAAAATCGGGTGTTAACACATGCCCCCCAGTTTTTTGGCAAAGCTTGTGTGCCGAAAAATAACTTGCACATAGCTTGCTCTAAGGACGATGTCAACACTCCATCGACTATTTTGCATGTTCTTAGGATGACAACTTTATATCGGCCAATGCTTGTGTGAATATTCTGATGCAAGCTTGGGTGAAACTTTCTGAACTTCATTAATTCGGCTATAAAGTTCCATAGATATGCATGTCAAAACCAACCATCAACCATATTGTCCACCCTTTCTCTAGGATTTTGCAGATAATCAAGAATGAACTTCCTCCGATCCTTATTTCGCCTACATAAAAGTTTCATTAGTGTTCGAGCTTGCGGACTTCGGTTCGGCCTTACCTATCTTGACGAGACGAAGCATCGGCTATTGAGAGAAATGAAGTACACCATGATTAACATAGTAGTCAAATTCTTGTTGTGCCAAATCATTCGAATTGTCATGTCTAAATATATGAACAATACTAAAGCAACCCAAGGTAAATTCTGTATTTACACATACCTCAAGGTAAACTATAAGTGATTCGTAAAAACATTGATAACCCTTGGATATTTGTTGCGCCACTCATAACGAATCACTGAAAGCCTCAATGTTATTAGCACCTATGGCACCAAAAAGCTCCAAACCGAATAACATTGCATATTCGGCTTTGATCATTTGTGCATAAATATTTTAAGCGGTATGAGGCTTCATAGAATAGCACCATAAGGAGATATATAAACAACAACAAGACCTTGGCCATTGCTACAAATTTAATCATCAATATATAATCACCGTGGTACTAGAGAGATAAAGCTGACACCAGTATTATGCATGATGTCAATATGATGCTCAATAAAAAAATCAACCATGATTTGGCTTTACATAAATTCTGAAAATTAATAAGCCAAAGCACACCCAATCAAAACGTAAGTCCGCTTTGTAGTTTTGGTGGATTGGCCTCTGCATAATATCTTCAATGGCATCAATTTGACAGATTTCTATAAAAGCACTTATTTCAATCTCTACTCAAACTAAGGATGATGTTAGAATACCACACCGGTCATTCTTAGATATATTCTTAGGGCGATAGATAAATATCCGCCATTACCACAAGGTCCATGTAGAATTCACCCACCAAAGTATGTATAGCCAAAATAAACAAATGAAATAGCAATAAAAGATTTCGACCCCTTGGTATTAGCAACAATAATGTAACTAACCAAATGTATAGTGATTTGGTAATACCCTGTCATGATATAGAAAATTATGTTGCATCCATAGACAAAAATAAGTCCATGGAGGGTAATTGATCATACCTGTGGATGAATTCTATGGCAATGGCATCAATGGCATTGTTGAAGAAAATGGATGATGTGCTAACCGAAGATTTTGATGTTGTGATGCACACCTTCGGCTTAATTGTTTGTTGCTTCCATTCTTCCCATTCTTCACTTTTATTGTACTTGTCATAATAGAAGCATGCACATCATTTTTTTTATGAATGATCCTCTTGGGAACCCATGCCATGTTCTTCTGTCTTAGCTGTTGTGCACTAAGATTTTGTAATTCCTTCTTTTGCCAATACGATAAGCCGAGTGGACAACTCAGTTTTGATTCCGTTTTGACCAATCGCAATTCCTTTTCATCCTTGTACACTCTCCACTTCTCTTCTTCAAATTTGGCACTTTGATTCTCAATAATTGGTTGGTTCATTTCATTGCCTTTAGTAGCCAATGTAAACACTTTAACTGGCTCTTTTTCATTTGATATCAAATCTGAAGTTCCACTCTTACGACCATCTCCTTTAACATGGTAAACTTGCTTGACCACCTCTTTCTTCTTCCTTGAGTTCTAGACCGATTCCTTATGATTGAAATGGTCTTTAACATGTGATTGTTCAAATGTTGATATTCTCGGAGCTCCATAATATTGGTGAGATGGTCTAAAATAAGATGGAGAATGTGCCCTTGTATCATACCTATCCCATGATGGATATTGATCTATATGAGCATAGGGAGGCATCCACAGCATTGACATTGGCAGCCCAAAATAAGGATATGAATATGTTGCATTAAAATTCACACTTTGCCAATACCGATCCTCATATTTGTGCCTTAGGGGCGATCTTAGTCAATTCGCATGATTGGGCTGACAAGCATCCTTCTCTTCACTCTTCCTTTGATATTTATCCAATAGTTCAGCGAAGGTGATTTCTGATCTCTTACACTTGCACTTATTCCGGCCGTTGTTTTCTTTTGGGTTGCTTTCATTGATCATTGGATTTTCTTGCTGCCCCCCAGTCCTTGGCGTCTCCATTGTAGCTTCGATTGAATTCTTGCCCTCAAGAATATGTTCATTATGCTCTTCAACAACTTCTTTATTTGAAATCTTAATCCCATCACCTGCAGTTTTTACCTTCTATTTAAATGGATCGGCTTGAAGCAGCCCATGCAAAAACTTTTTGCCATCGGGACCAATCGGAATAGACTGGTCATCTCTTGGTGTTTCAACAAACTTCAATCGTCCTTTTTCAATGGACGATTTAACTATTTGACAAAACATGTTGCAATCATCTAAATTATGCTTGGACGAATCATGCAACTTACAATACATTCGTCCTTGGATTGATGGCTTAACATGATGATCAAGAATTGCAATGTAATTATTTTTCAGCAACAAATCAAATATTTGGTCACACATGCTTGAATTGATGGTATACTTCTTGTTTTCTAGCCGATCTTGCTGTGTGAACGGCTTTGGAGATAAGCAAACGAATAGTTCAGATTTGGAATCTCCCCATTCGGCTATGCATTGCGTTTTCCACTCTATCTCTGATGTCTTTGGATAAGATATTATATTAGCACTGGTTTTCTCAATAGAATTTAACCTTGGCATTAAATTTCTGAAACGAATATATTTAGAACATACATGTCTCAGTTGAGACCAAGTGCAAGCCAAGTACGAAATAAGCAAAGCTACCCAACTAGATATGAACTTTATATAAAGCAATGGGGAAAGCTTTGGTTGTAACAATAAGTCATTATCAGTCTTTATAAATGGCGCAATGGGTTGACCAATATGTTCCATAACAATTTTATTGCTAACAAGTAAATTACACTTCTTCATTGGTCTTTCAAAATTACTTATGAGAATATTTCTTATAGATGCATCAATAATGAAGTTGCGACCAAATCTGAAAATAGGTAAATTACTCGCTATGCATACCTCTTCAAATACGTTGGGAGAGCACGATGGTGGTGTGACTTGAACAATATCTAGCTTCGTCTTTGGATGACTCTCCAACACCTTTTCATCATCCTTTTCTTTATTCCGTGCATCATTACCTTGAAGATCCTTATCAACAGAACTTTGTTTGGCTACTTGCTCTTGCCCTTGAGGCTTGTCAATTTCTACTACAGGAACTTATAGGGTAGGAAGTAGGCTCCATTAACTTCAGAAAAATCAAGCATGGTTGTTTTGCTATGCTTGCCATGCCCTTTCCCAATAATGCTTGCCTCTTTGGATTTGATGGATTCAGAATATATACTACTTGATTCGTCTTTTTCAACTGAAGCATTTTCAAGTTCCGAATCATCCTTGTTTTCATTTATACTACCAATTGGCAATGCTTCTTTTATCTGAGCCAATTATTTTACTATTTGTTTCTGGCGGCGAGCAGCAAAGTTGGCTTTAAGCTTTTTCTCAATTTCAGCCCACTCCGGATATGATTGCCCCCCAATGTTTTTAGAATCTTTTGGCAATGACACACGGGTGTTGCTGAAATTTTGCAATACTGTAAGGGGTGTATAATATGATGTAGTACTAGGTGAAGGCATATGCATTGTTGTAAAACCATATTTTTGCCCGCCAATTTTATCAATTGGCAAAGATTCATCTTCTTGCAAAACTCTAGCTTTTATTGCGGCATAATCAGGAAATAGCCCCTTTTCATGTTGTTCAAAGCAAAGAGCACTAATCCTCTTATTTTGGGCTAAACTCTTCAATGCAGCCACTACTACCTCATCTTCTACAATATTGGGCACAATCGCTCCTGTAAAATTTTACATTTTTCGGCTATGACGAGGAAGGTCGGAAGCCGAATTATGAACATCTATAGTTGTGTATGTTGCTGAAAAATTATTGTCATGAGGGGTAGCATATGACGGTTGAGAATAACTGGCCGAATAGCTAGTAGTAGCATGGCCAATTCTCTCGTTCATCAGCATCGTTGGATTAGTATATTGCACATTACTTGCCGCTGAATAAAAGGGCGAAACACTTTTTTGTATACTATTTGAAATTTTAACATGAGGTGTTTCAAATTGATTAACCAAACCCATCATGTTGTTCATCGGCATATGGATTTGTGGGGTTGCTGATGCATGAGAGTTTGGATACATATGTTGTATGTTGCTAAAATCATAAGAATTTGAAGCATCAAGATTGTTTTGCATCGGCCCTTGCACATAATTAGATGCATGATTGATAAAACTATGGATAGCCGATACATTGTGCTCATTAGGTGATCCAGCAACAACATATGTATTATTTGCATCTACAAAGGGGAATTGGGTATTCATTATACCTTTGTAGATTGCAGCAACTTGATGACGATCTCTTTGTAACAAGAACGGGCTGGAGACGGTTCAAAGCTATGTCCCTAGCGGAGTCGCCAAAAATTGTGTTCGCACAGGAACACATCACCGTGTACCCTCGACGCCGAGGGTGATGCACCGCAGCTCGCGTCGAAGGAGATCTGACCGGCAGCGCGATACATAGGACAGCTGGCAAATGCTTTTGTAGACCCGAAGCCCCGCTTGCCCGGGAGGGACCCCATCAGGGCTAGCGGCGGCTATGGGATGCTCCAGGTCGATTCGCTCGCCCCTAGTGCCTCGTGGATCCACAGCCCTCCAGCATGAAGAACTAGTGAAGAACAAGAAGAAAGATACGAGGGAGAGATAAAAAGTAGATGAACACGAAAAAGTAGTAGATTGATTTGTTCGATTGGTGTTCTTTCAATCGGCCGACACCCCTAACATATATAAGAGGTGGCTGGACTTCCTGTACAAGCAAAGGATTCATCTTGGCGTTCCTTACAAGAAAATTACATCAATGCACGTCCTATAGTTCTAGTTTCAGTCCAACTCAGATTTAGCCCAAATATGTCCCATACTTCTGTCCCGCTTCTTGCGCGGGCCATAGAAATCGCATACTAACTCGGATGGAGTTGAGTTCAACATCAAACTTGTCCACCTCGATAATATGCATAGTACTACACGAGCCACTTCTCCTTTAAGGCTATCTTTATGACTTTCAGGGCCTATCTTTAAATGTGGGTCGGATTCAATTATGCAGTCTTCTGAACTGTCCGAGGCTTGTAACAATTATGTAGGCCGTATACTATCTGCGATGATGATGACTGTCCGAGGCTTAACCGTCTCGATGATATGCACAACTTCCGTGTAGAACACTCTTCCATACGAGGCCATCTGAATAACCTTTATAGCCCATCTCCAACTTCTGGTCGGTTTCACTTTGACAGTCTCTACCCCGGCAGGCATTCCACCCTAGCAAGGTTTCTACTCCGGCAAGCTTTCATCAGGCAAGGTTTCCACCCCAGCAAGGTCTCTACCCGGGCAAGGTTTCTACCCGGGCAAGCTTTCCACCCCGGCAAGCTTTCCACGCCAGCAAGGTCTCCACCCCGGCAAGCTTTCCATGCCAGCAAGGTCTCCATCCTGGCAAGCTTCATTCAGCCGGCAAAGGCCGAATAAGACGCGCGACCCATCAGACACCACCTAGGTGAGTGTTTGGTCCCTCGCGTCACTTTTCACTCAGGACCGGTCCGTGAAGTGTTGCTTCTAAATTTTAACTTGGATTGGGACAATATTTATATCAAAATCGATAGGTTCGACGGGACGAAGACAATTCGTGTAGATCATGTTTTCATATGAGGTCGTCTTGGGGGCTTAATCGGCCAAACTGTACTCTGATATAAGATCTTGGTACTTTGAGCATAGTTCGGCCTTTGAGATGAAATCGGACGATGATGGCCCAAACTTCAAAGATGTTCATATCAACAATACTAAACTCCTTCATGTAGATCATTTCTCCATTTCGGGTCATCTTAAATAAGTTCTTGACCGTGCCAAAATCGGGTGTCAACAGAATTTTTTTGAAATTGCATGCTACGTTCCCCAACAAGAATACCTTGCTGAAAACCACTTGTCATTTCCTTCTGCTCCTCGTTGGGTTCGACACTCTTACATATGGAAAGGACTATCATAGATCCCCTATACTTGTGGGTCATCACCTATGCATAGGCTTATTGGAAAACAAATTAGCAAGACAAGCAAGATCTAGCATATGCAAGGAAGAAGAAAGAAACAATAGCAATCTTAACATAATGAGAGGGAATTTAGTAACATGAAATTTTCTACAACCATATTTTCCTCTCTCATAATAATTACATGCAGGACCATAATCTAATTCAACAATATAACTATCACAAAAAATATTCTCAACATGATCCACGTGCATGCAAAGTTGACACTCTTTTTAAATTGTGGGATTATCATTAACTAAAGTCATGACCTATCCAAACCCACTTTTATCAAAAATTTCATAAGATTGAATATTCTCCAAATATGTGGGATCTAAAGTTACACCCTTTCAAACCCACTTTCAATAATATTACAAACATTATTATCAAACTTACATTCATCATGGGGCTTAAATAAATTTTTAAGATCATAAGAAGAATCACCCCAAGCATGATCATTGCAACTAGTGGACATAGAAAAACTAGCATCCCCAAGCTTAGAGTTTTGCATATCATTAAGACAATTGACATCAATAGAATTTATAAGAACATCATTGCAATCATGATTTTGATTCAAGAAGCTATCAAGTATGGGTGCAATAGTAATAATCTCATATTTAACATAAGGAACTATAACAAATTCATCTCCACAAATATTGGCATCATGGCCACAAGAATAGCAAGCATCATGTTCATCAAGGGATATTTCAATCAAATCATCATAATCATAACTTTCTCTAGATTCATGCATATCATTATTTTCTTCCAAAGCAACGCTCATTCTCTCAATAAATTCTTTGACACGGGCATTATGTGCATAGTTTTCATAGCAATATTTAAGTATGTCAAAAAATTTCAGATTTTTAGAGAGTAATATCATACTTTTCAATCAAAGAAGCAACTTCATAAGCACCCTTAAAAGCAACACATTCTTCAATTTGTTCGATATCATAGTAACTATAAACACCCTTTTCATAAGAAGATAATATTTCATTATCATTAAACTCACATGGGTAGGGAAGGTGTTTTCTAGGGTTCTTAGAGCAACAAGTAAAATCACAAAGATTCCAAGAATAACATAGCAAACAATTTATTTGATTCCATAAGAGTCTCCCCTTTTCAGACAAATGGGGACGCACAAAATGAGCATGCTCATCTAAAGATTTTCCCTCGACTAAACTAGTTGGGGTTTCGGCACGAGCACAAATGGATCGAAGATGATCCAAGTACAAAACTTCAAGTGGATTCATATCAATAGATTTTTAGCAAGCAAAGATGCAAGAAAAATAGAAGGCGGATGGAAACATAAGCAAACATAAGATTGAACAAAAGAAGGGCAGATAAAAAAGGAAAAAAATAGAAGATTGTTTTAGAAGTGGGGGAGAGGAAAACGTGAGGAAAATGGTTAATAATGTAATTTAAGAGATGATAGTTTTATTATGGATACTTGGTATGTCTTGACTTGGCATAGATCTCCCCGGCAACGGCGCCAGAAATTTTTCCTGCAACTTCTTGAACTTGCGTTGGTTTTTCCCTTGAAGAGGAAAGGGTGATTCAGAAAAGTAGAGATAAGTATTTCCCTTAGTTTGAGAACCAAGGTATCAATCCTGTAGGAGACAACACACAAATCACCAATACCTGCATAAACAATCAAACACTTGCAACCAATGTGATAAAGGGGTTGTCAATCCCTTCACGGTCACTTGCAAAAGTGAGATCTTATAGAGATAAATAAAAATAAAGAAAAGATAATGTAAATATTTTTTGTGTTTTTGGTTTATAGATCGGAAAGTAAAAGATTTAAAAATAGTAGATCGGAAACTTATATGATGGAAAATAGACCCGGGGGCATAGGTTTCACTAGAGGCTTCTCTCAAGATAGCAAATAATACGGTGGGTGAAAAAATTACAATTAAGAAATTGATAGAAAAGTGCAAAGTTATGACAATATCTAAGGCAATGATTATGAAATATAGGCATCACGTCCGTGTCAAGTAGACCAACTCCTACCTGCATCTACTACTATTACTCCACACATCGACCAACTCCTGCCTGCATCTAGAGTATTAAGATCATGAAGAACAAAGTAACGCATTAAGTAAGATGACATGATGTAGGAGGCAAAACATCTTGAAGATAGCGAGATAACCCCAAAGTCTTGTTTTGATGCAATGTTCAAGTTACTTCAGACTAACAGTCAGACAAGCTCACAGAATTCGTTGTCTGAATCAGTTCGACTTCTTCAGTCCCAAGTTCTAGCAGAAAGGCATTCTGCAACTCAACTTCGACTTGAAGTCCTATCTCTAAGAAAGATTGCAGAGAACACCAATGAGAACCTCATCGCTAAACAACTACACCTGGAAGCTATGACCGACATGCTAGGCCGGTCTCACAGCCTTGCTCAGCAGCTTGCGCAGCAGTTCCCCCGCAAGGCTAACCTTTCTTGAACTGTCTTGGAAGTGGTCTCGGTTCAGTATTATTTTGTTACGCTGCAATGGTGCCCAGTTTTTGTAATCTGCTTCTTCGTTGCACTTTATGATCACTGGTGGCGAACTTTGATGCCCAGTGGATGTAATATACCTTAAATCCTTTATTGTGTAGTGTAGGTTTATTCTTAGTTACTATGCCGTAATTTCTTCATTGTATAGAGTAGGTTTGTTCTTAATTCCTACTAGTTACACAGCAGCCCGAAATGATCCCCGACCCATGATTGTGCGAATCAAATCACGGGCTTTTAACAGGCCAAAATTATCTGGGTCCTTGTTTGGCCCAATCAGATATCAGCTGCGAGCAGGCCGGATGCAAACCAGGCCGTAGTTAGGCCCAACTATATGACATGCTTTTAACAGGCCGAAATTAATATAGGGCCGAAATGTTAAACGGGCCCTTAACAGGCCAAAACTAATATCAGGCCAAATTACTAAGTGGGCCTTTAGCAAGTGGGCCCAAAAGCATAGTGTCCAGTTGACAGGCCGAATCTGATATGGGCCATAATTGAGCCCAAATCCTCTTAAAGGGCCAGACCTGATCTGGGCCGTAATTTGGTCCAGAATGTGGTAGGCTTTTAACGAGCCGGATCTCATATGTGCCACTATTAGGACCGGAGCGTGGCAGGCCATTAATGGACCAGATCAAATATGGGCCGGCATTTGGCCCAAAACATGGCAGCCAGTTAATGGGCCGGCCTACTAGGGTCCTCAAAATCTTATGGGCCTACAGCTGGGCTAGCCCATTAATGTCAGTAAAATCTCGTGGGCCTTTAGCTAGGCTGGCCCATTATGACCCGCAAGAATCTTGTGGGCCTTTACCTGGGCCGGCCCATTATGGCACACAAAAATCTTGTGGGCCTTTACCTGGGCCGGCCAATTATGACCCGCAAAATCTTGTGGGCCTTTAGCTGGGCCAGCCCATTATGGTCCGCAAAATCTCGGGGGCCTTTAGCTGGGCTAGACTATTATGGTCCGCAAAATCTTGTGGGCCTTTAGTTGGGCCAGCCCATTCAAACTTGTTGGGCTGTGCCACATGTCGATGTATCATAGGCGCCTTCTGTCTAGTGAGTGGATGACATTTGTCCCGACGATGAGCCGAAACATGTTTCCTCCAGCCAATAATGATTTTACACGTGGAAAATCCCCATTGGTCGAGGCCACGTATCGGTCACCCTTGACGAAAGAACTTCTGTGACGCGCGATTTATCGTCATGGAAGTCGACACTTCCGTGATGATAATTTTGGTAATGTCATGGAACACTTCTATGACAACACAGGTATGACTATCTTGATTCTGTCATAAATTTGTCATGGATGTACATGCATGACAAAAAAGAGACCTACTGTGACAAACACGTATCATCACGGAAGTGTATTTTTTTGTAGTGAAGCTCCGCCCCGAAGCGGGCTCCGGCAACCATGGCAGGCTGCCACGCCTTCACCCCTGAGCTGCGTAGCGTTGCCTGGCCAAGAAAGTTAAAGCCAGATCTGCCTCCTCGGTACGACGGCACCGCCGACCCCGCGGAGTTCCTGTAGCTCTATGAGTTGAGCATCGAAGCGGCCAATGGCGACGAAGAAGTCATGGTGAACTGGTTCCTGAACCTGCAGCACGGCTCGATCTCCTCCTAGGACAAGATGCACGACCGCTTTGTTGCCAACTTCCAGGGCACTCGTGACCGCCCACCGGTCGCGGGCGGCCTACGCCGCATCAAGCAACAGCCAGGAGAGACCCTCCAGAAGTACATCCCGCGCTTCAACAACACATGCCTCAAGATCCCCAAGGTCACGGACGAGGCCATCATCTCCGTGTTTTCCGACGGCGTCTGTGACGTCAAGATGAAGGAAGAGCTGGCTATCCATGAGGAGCTTTGCACATCTCGGGAGCTGTTCAACCTGGCCACCAGGTGTGCAAGAGCCGAGGAGGGGCGCCTCTCTCTCCTTAAGCTGCCAGCTCCAGGAGTGGAGGAAAAGAAGACCAAGGCCAAGGACGTGAAGCGCAAGGAGGCAGTAGTGCTCGCAGCAGAGCCCGACACCAAGCGAGGCAGAGATCAGCCCGAGTCATCCAAGAACGGCCGCCCATTCTGCGCCTTCCACAACCTGAACACTCACAACACCAGCGACTGTCAAGTGCTCAGAGCCATTCGGGAAGGACGCTTCAGCCGACGCCCCGAGCGCAACGACTGGGGCTACGGCTGCGGAGGAGGACGCGGAGGCGGACGCTAGGACAACCGTGGCCCGCGCCAGGAGTGGCGTCACCGGTCTCGTGAGGACCGTTGGAAGGACCAACCTCGCGAGGGCGCCTGGAGGGACCCTCCGTGTGAGGATTGCCCCCAGGGCAACATTGGTCTTCCCCCGTTGCCGCCGCCAAGCAGGAACGACGACCACCACCAGGACAAGGGGGTTGGGGGCTTCCAGGAGCCACGCGCGGTCGCTTGCATCTTGGGCGGCACTCAGGCCCCAGACTCCAAGTGCATCTTCAAACAGTTCGCTCGCAAGGTGAACGTGGTGCTCCCCAAGCTCGGGGCCACGCGCCCGCTCCGCTGGTCCCAATGCGCCATCACCTTTAGCTCCGCCGACCAGCTCAAGTGCGCAGCCACCGCTGGCACACTCCCTCTACTGTGCTCCCCGGTCATCAGCAATGTGCAAGTCACCAAGACTCTCATCGACGGCGGCGCAGGGCTCAACATCCTATCCGCTGACACGTTCGACAACCTCCAAGTGACCTATGAGTAGCTCCAGCCAAACAAGCCTTTCTCAGGAGTGACTGACAGTTCCACCACACCAATAGGGAAAGTCCGCCTGCCTGTCACCTTCGGGGAGCGCAAGAATTACCGCACAGAGCTCATCGACTTCGACGTCGCGCACATCCGCCTGCCGTACAATGCCATCCTCGGGTATCCGGCCCTGGCCAAGTTCATGGCAGTCTCTCACCATGGCTACAACGTTCTCAAGATGCCAGGAAGCGGGGGGATCATCACGGTCCCATGTGAAGAAAGGGATGCGGTGTGCTCCCTTGAGCGCGCCTTCCAAGCAACAGTAATCGACAACCCAGATAGCAGGAGTGAAGGCCCTCCGGAGACCATCCCTAAGAAGAAGCTACCACGCCGAGCAGGACCCCAACAAGATGGCGTCGCATCAGGAGCCTCTTTAGGATCGGCGCCCGATCCGGGGGCGCCTCCCTCCACCGCATAGGAAAGCGCACCCGGCTTCCTCCGCAATTAAGGCTCGGGGGCTCTCTTCTGGAGGGCCTCAGACCTTGCCAATCTCACGAGGGAGGCGCTTGGGCACCACTTGGAAGCGTGCTTCAAGACACGTGTTCCTTAGGAGAACATGGGGCAAGGAATTCCCACCACCCAGGGGTTCATCACCAAGACCACCCAAGAGCTACAAGACGCAAGGGCCATGTGTGGCGACAGCTGCTCACAGAGTGTGGCTCACCACCCAGGCGAGGGTGCTGAGTCACGCGCCTACGTCGACATCCCAGGGCTCAACAGGGCCGCATCTCAGGAACGCTTCTGGCCATCACACGCGGGCCGCTGTGAGGGTCCACCACACAGCTTCGTTCGCATCCCTTCGGCTCGCCGAGCGTGGCGTCGGCCATCGGTGCAATGCGTGGCAAGTCTTGGCGACTCAGGAGGCCAAGTTCCACGTCGTTCTGGAGGAGATGGCGACGGCCTTCAGGGAACCTGCTGAGCTTCCAGAGCCTCCCGAGGATCAGGGTCCTGGTGGCTCATGAGGAGTCGTTCCTTCGACGCATGGCTTCAGCTACACCAGCTCTACTTCGTCTATAGGCCCAGGCATGGCGCTAGTGCATGGGTCCGTCCCTGCCACTGCTGATTAATCTGAGCGGTCGAGCTCTGGCTCGCGGCATGCGTCGTGCACGTCACCTCATCAGGCCCTCAGTGCCTTCACTTCATCCGGACCAACCATCGGCAGGAAGGCGGCAGTAACGGCAAACCATGTTTCTTCTTATGCCTATTCACAGGAACCCCGTGGAAAGGATAGCAGGCGGCACCGCGAGTCTCCTTTCCTCTCGTGCGACTCACTTGCGCGTTAAAAGGGGGGCTCCTAAGAATCGCGACTCAGGAGCTCTTACTGGCTCTCCAGCCCTCATCCCCTGGCCTTGACCACGGCATCGCGACCTGGCATACCAGCGGTGGCTGAGCTTGCTCGAGGGCCTGGACCTGAGGACCTAGAGCATTAAGAGGAGCTTGGGAGAAGGAAAACTCGCACGGGCCAGCCTAGCTATGCCGCGTAAGTTGGCGCGCAGCCCTAGCGCAACATCAGGAATCACCGCGAAGTCATCAAGATAAGTCTTCCCCTCGGATCAGCAAAATATTTGGGCCTAATACTCGCTCATGCGCTGCCGCAACCTCATTGCAGTCAAGTCATCTTCCTTTCTTTCCTTGCCGTGGCCGCTTGGGCGCTAAGGGGGACCTCCTGAGCATCGCGCCTCAAGGGCTCTTACTGGACCTCGGGCCGCGCACCTCCTGGCCTTAACCACGGCATCACAACCTGGCATACCAGAGACGGCTATAGCCGCCTTGGTACCGGGATCCATCAGCGTAGAGCAACAAGCTATCGCGGGGAAAGAAAGGAGAGGCCGAGCCTTAACGGGATGCGCGTTCGTCAAATCTTCATAACAAGGAAAATAGGTGCAAAGGCATTGCAAATCCTTACATGCCCCCACAGGGTGATTCATGATCCTTCGCATGAAACAAAAGATGATGCTAAGGGGGATCCTATCTACATCCTCCCATGGCGGACGCCATCATCAACAGTGTGCCACCGGAGGCCGGTGCCAACCCCATCCAAATCAGTAGCGGCAGCCAGACGCCGCAGCCTTGCCCCGGGCACGGCGAGAGCTCGGGGGGACGTAGCTGTCGTCACTCATCTCCGGAGTCTCGTAGAGCTCAGGAGAACTGCTGGACTCGCAAGGGCTGCTGCTGCTGGAGTAGTCGCGGGCGGAGCGCACATCAGCCTCACGCTCCTCTCCAGAGCAGCACTCCAGGCGGCGGCCCTCGGCGCCGAAGACCTTGAAGAGAAGAGTGGAGGGACCGTCGTACTTGAAGTGGATCGCAAGGGCACCCCTCGCGCGACAGATCCATGCAATCTCGCCCCAGCAGCGAGTCATGAAGATTTTGCCAATGGGGACCGCTTCAATCTTCGCTCTGATCATCAGAGCGCCACAATTGGCATGCTGCAGCCAGAACTCGAGAGGCCCCCTCGGTGGCATCACGTCGGAGAAGAACCGTGGGAAGCAGATCCAGGAGTTCGGAGGCGTCGGCGTCCACAGCACCAGCTCGCGCGAGGAGTCTGCACCGTGGACGGCCTGCGTTGCCGAGGTGCGGCGACCCCGGGTGAGGTGTGGGTGACGCTGCTCGCAACTTCGTCCTCCCGAGCCTACAGCTTGGGCGTACAAGGGTAGTGGGTACCCCGGCGGAGGCCGCTCGCACAAAGGCCTTTCCACCACCAGCAACGCCGCCTCATCACGGTGATGGATCGACCTCTTCTTCGGCGGGAGTAGCTCCGGGGCATCCCAGAGGGCTTTCCCCTTCTCCTCGGGGGAGAACCTTCTGATGGGAGCCATTGGAGCAAACAGTGGAGAGAGAAGGAGGAAGCAAGCAAGGAAGAGATGGGCAACGGGGGCTTCGCCCCCTCCCCATTCATAGCAAGAGCAGGCCAACCGGCGTCACCCACGATCACAGGGAATGATGGTTTCCCTTGCATGTCGCAGGGACTTGTCAAGTCGTGCAATCGACAAGGCAGCGTGGGGAAGCAGAGATTCCCACGTCCAATCAACCGCCATGCGTCAACCGAGGCCGCATGCTTTTGGGGCCTGTGGTGCTCCGAACTTGACCCTTGGCTTCTCCGTGAAGCCAAGCCCGAGCGCACCTTGGGCCCGGGGGTGACTGTCGGCGTTCTGGAAATGGGGGTCCCCAGACTTGCCTGCCTGCGGCCCGCGGCATGGCTGAGCCAGCAGGCCATATGGCCCATCTTCACCAACAAAGCATCCAAGACCCTCGCGAGGGGCCAAGCCTCGCGAGGCGGACGACGCAAGACCTCCTCTGGAGTGGCCTAGCTAGGCAGGCTCACGAGGACGGAGATATCAAGGCAAGGCGAACCTCACGAGACTCTCGTGACATGAGCTGTGACGATCGATGCGAGGCGGGCGCCAGGTGAGCGCCAGCGCGCGCAGCGTCCTTGTTTCCTCTTTGGTGCAAAGGGGGCAAGCGCAGCCGCGGAGTACTGAGGCCTTAGGCAAAGGTTGCCATTTTGGTGCAACAAGACCAAGACCATGGACTGCAAGACGGAGGTCATCGTGGAGCGCAGAGCAGCGGCACCACCAGAACTTTGTGCAGGCGAAGACTACTTTTGTCAGGATAGCTTGTACTAGCTGCCCCCCTTCAAATTAGCCCGCCATTGTTGGCTCCCTTCTCGCTCGATATTTGGGAAGAGGACCAGGGCCTCTATAAATAGGACTAGCCACCACAGTGGAGGGGAGGATCTCATCTTGGCTAGAGAGACCACCCCCACGCACACAAGCTCACCGAGCTCAAGAACGCCTCAACCTCAGGAGGCCGTTCTTCCCTTGTATTGTTCATCATCGGCCCAAGAGGTAATCCACCACCACCACACTGGAGTAGGGTATTACAGCACAACGGTGGCCTGAACCAGTATAAACCATGTGTCCTTCTGTGTTGTGAGTTTGTCGAGTTCGTCCACAAGATGCTATCGAGCTAGAGCGTAGATCGGTTGGAGGGAAAGACTTCACGCGCACCCCAGTATTCGAACCTTAAGGCCGATAGGCCGGTCATTTCAAGGGTTATCAAGTTGACCATATAGACCGGTGAAAGAATGAAGCGGTGGACGCTTTAAGTCACCTCGGCTCTCAGCATAAACCGGTGCCACCTAATTTCTTCCTCGACGTACTACATAATCTGTCGGTCAAGATACCCACAGAGGAGGAGTTGGCTATTCCTGACCCAGAGGCCCAACTGGTGGCAGCTTTGCATGTTATACCAGATAGGACAATCCCATACTTGGCTTAAATGAACTGGGGCGAGTTATCGGAGGATGAAACCTTGGCCCGGCAGATAATCCAGCGATCCAAGTCAATGACCATTATCAACAGGGAGTTACATCGTTACAGTGTTACAGGAGCAATTCAGTGTTGTGTTCCCCTCAAGAGGATGTGAGATTTTGCGAGAAATCCACGAAGGAGATTGTGGTCATCACGCCGGTTCAAAATCCTTGGTGGCTAAGGCTTTTCGTCACGGCTTCTATTGGTTGACAGCTCATGCTGATGCTGAGGATTTAGTCAAAAGGTGTGACGGTTGTCAAAAATTTGCACGCCGCGCTCATTTTCCGGCTCAGGAGTTGAGAATGATTCCAATCACTTGGCCGTTTGCAACTTGGGGGCTCGATATGGTGGACCCTTTAAGAGATCCAAGGACAAAAAGACCCACATGTTGGTGGCGGTTGACAAGTTTACCAAGTGGGTAGAGGCAAAGCCAGTCAGTAAGTGTGATGCAGCTATGGTGGTTCAATTCATCAAGAAGGTGATCTTCCGGTTTGGCTTTCCACACAGCATTATCACGGATAATGGTACTAATCTCTCTAAGGGTGAGATGGAGGAATTTTCTCAACATGAGAATATTCGGCTTGATTTAGCGTCAGTGGCTCACCCCCAGTCTAATGGTCAAGCTGAGAGGGCAAATCAAGAAATTTTGGGAGGTATCACACCCCGGCTTATGGTTCCTTTAAAGCGGACACCGGGTTGTTGGGTGGAGGAGTTACCTTCTGTGTTATGGAGTTTCAACACCACACCACACAGATCGACGGGTTATACACCTTTCTTCGTGGTTTATGGAGCAGAGGTGGTTCTTGCTGGTGACATCCATGATGACTCGCCCCGTGTGGCGGCTTATGTTGAAGCTGACAATGAGAAGGCACGTCAGGACACACTGGACCTGTTAGACGAGGAGCGTAATCTCGCAGCGGCACATTCAGCGATTTATCAAAAAGATCTCCGATGTTATCACAGCCGCATGGTTAAAACCAGAACTTTTCAAGAGGGTTATTTGGTGCTCCGGCTCATCTAGGATCCAACTGATATGCACAAGTTATCCCCACCTTGGGAAGGACCTTTTGTGGTCAGCAAAAGCCTACACAATAGGTTATACTAACTTATCGATGTTCGAGAGCACAAAGACACACGCAAATCGGAGGGGGAGACCAAGCGGCCGTGGAATGTAGCCCTTCTTCAGCCTTACTATACTTGAGCCACAGGCTCTTCTTCTATATATACTTGTGACAATGTATATATTATATAATAAACCGGATCCTCGGCTAAAGTGGGGTCTCTATTCTTTTTTACATCATGGGTGGTTCCATAGGGGCTTCTACTGACAAAGCGGAGTTTTATTAACCCGGCCCATAAGGCCACATAGATATAAAGGAAGTCACTAGGGGGCTTGGTTGTCTTCACACCATAGCTACACCTCTTGATCGGCTTAAAACCAAAAAAGGGATATCACTAGGGGGCTTGGTTGTCTTCACACCATAGCTACACCTCTTGATAGGCTTAAAGCCAAAAGGAAATTATGTGGAACAAAAGAGAGTCTGTTGCATCAAGCACAACTCAAACATAGGTAACCACTGAGCACACCTCAAATATTACTCGGGGGCTCCTTGCTTCTCGAAGAACAACGAGCTTGTACCCTTGTAATAGGCTATCAAGCCAGGCTTGGAAGCCAGGTGTATTCACCTAAAACTGCGGGTTATCCTGCTTCTTTAAGTAAGCCACTCCGTCCAGGTAAACCTGGTATGACCCATCGAACGTTTGACAAGTCAATCTCATAGACCCTGAACTTGTCAAAGTTAAAACGGTGATTGGTTAAAGATTGAGGTCCAACTTAAAAGGCTTTACTAAATGGTACAACTCAGCAGCCTGGCAGCCCATGAAAAGCCTCGATTTAGGGCCTGGCAGCCCATGAAATGCCTTGCATATTTCTTTTGTCTTTGCTGTTTTATAATCTTTTAATAAGGGATTTATGAATATTTTCTGATAAACTGGTGTTTTGTACAACCCGGCGTGACTTTCAAACGCTTAGTTGTTAGTACATGATCAGTTTTAAACCGGCAGTATGTTGCTCCGGTCTGGTTTTGAATAGATGTCACCAGCATTATACGAACAAATTAGCGGCTATTATAGCCCGGCTTGGTTTTTATATAAACCGGTAAGAGGGCAAGGAGTCATCAACACTCTGGATTGGTGTTTTTCACCCTTATTATACAAACAGTTGGTGATCCCAGGAGGTATGTGACAGGTATCATCTATTTTTACAAACCTTGGTTGTCCATCCAAGTTATGTATATATTTTTTGGCATCATGACCCATCCAGTGGTAAACCACTAGGACACTTTCAAGTTCTTATATGCAGGAACACAACTCATAATGGACTATGCATAAATAGATCCCAAAGGCAGAACAAGTTTTTCAGGTATCAAGCAAAACAAACATGCTCGATGGCATGGCAGATAAAGGTGTTCATGCTATCCTATTACAAGGTGCTTTAAACAACCCAAATTGAATAATTGTTTTCAAAGAGTGGAAGACTACAACTGGTAAACCGGCCACCGGTTTAGGATTCCTCATTGGGACGGCTTGACGATTGAGGGTCATCTTGCGCGGTCACATTTTCTTCATCCCTCCCCAGACGCTGGAAATCAACCATTGACCAATCGATTCCGGTTAAGGCTTGAAAAACGGCCTCTTTATGAATAAGGTTGGAGGGGTCAATGTCAGGAGCGTAAGTATGCTTACGGATTGGTGGCACAAGATCTTCAACATTATGGATCAACACGGGCTGTCTTTTTCCCTCAGCATCATAAACCGGTTGGAAATGAGATAAATTTGTGTCCTCCGCCAGTTCGCTTGCTATTGGTCGCATCTCCTTTGTCAGCCTTTGAAGATCGTCGTTATTGAAGTCTGAGCCGTCTTCTTTCAGCCAGGATACCTTTTGATGATATCTGCCGGTTCAAGATCCGGAATCCGCGCCTTGGCCCGGATTAGTGCGGTCAGCACTCCTGATCTTGCGCCAGCTGTTCTATCAAGGTGTAGGCTGCTTTAAGTTTCATCCGCATGTCAGAGCCCAGATGAGCAATGCGGGTCCCTGTCATGGTTCAGCATCAGTAAACCGGTCATTGATAAGATCTTATGAATTAGATAAACCGCACGAGAAGGTACTTACCAAACACAGCGGAAGTCATGGCGTTAATCTACCGCTTCAAGCCAGTTAGTTCATCAACCACCGGCTTCAGTGCTGCCTCTATGTCCTCGGCCTTCTTGGTTAAAACGGCCTTTTCCGTCTCCCAATCTGCACGCTCTTTGTCAAAAGTTCCTTTAAGCTTCTCCATAGCTGCTAAGGCATTGTTCAGCTCTTCTTTGGCTTTGGAAGCCTCTTCTTGCTAAGATTTAACATTCTCTTGAAGATCCACGGTTTGAGCATCCTTTTTACTCAGCTCAGCCTACAAGGTGCGATATATCATCAAAACAGGTTACGAAGTACCAAGCGTATAACAAGTTATGCACTTTGTACTTGGGGGCTAATGCCTATTTGCTCTATCATCAACATATTTTTCACAAGTCTCAAGTACAATGCAAGCATTATCCTTAACACTTGGGGGCTAATGTACATTTGTTCAAAGTTGACGCAATGATTCAAGACCCGATTTACCTTGCAAAGATAAACCGGCCCTTGGGGGCTACACCGATGAAAGCTACGAGAATACAATGATAAAATACCGGTTTATTTCCAAAGATCAATTGCAATATGGAGGATCAACATGCAAGGATTAAAATATTACAAAGTCCCGGTTTATGATTGTTGTCATAAACCGACCCTTGGGGGCTACTTGGGATAATACTTGTACTTTGGATTTAAGAAAGGAAAAGTGACGAAAATACCTCATAGCGTTCCTTCATCAGGTTCACCAAATCGGCTTCATAATCACGGTTTGAGTGTAGACGATTTAGAAAACCGGAGTGGAGTTCTTGAGCGCTAAGATGGGCGTAGCTTGACAAGTCAGTGCTCCATTTGCCTTTTTCCATGGTAGCACACTCTTCCTAGGCACTATGTTTCGGCAATATAACAGGATGGCCATGAGAGTTGTGGCTCATACTCGTAATGATAACATCGCTTTCTTTGTCTCCAGCAGTCTTTGCTGGAGTTGATGGAGTGTCAGTAGCTCTCACTGGACTAGAAGACCTGTCATCAGCCTGGATTGGATCTGCCAATTCATCATCAGGCACAGCAGTGTCAACTTCTGGTTGGTCATCAATATTGTGATCTTGAGGGGGTGGTTCATCAAAAGTAGCCTCAGGATTTGGACCCTCAGGTTCAACCGTTTGCTCCGGTTCAAGAACCACCTGGTCTTCGGGCGGATTGTTCACCCGAGCCTTTTTGCTGGGTAAGGCTTTGGCTCTAAAACAGAAAAAGATGCGAAAGTTAAGCATAGTATAGAAAGTATGAAAACATCGAAAGAAAGGGTTGAAGTACTTACCCAGCTACAGTTTTGAGAGGAGGAAGTTGGGTCATTGTTGACTCGCCAGAGGATGACGGAGGTGTCACCTGATAATTTGAATCAGACGAATTAAGAGGTTGTCGGAAATAACCTGCCTTCGGATAAGAATTGTCAGAAGTGGGTGAGACCTCAGATCGGCGCTTTCGAACCGGGGTGTCAGGTAAACCGGCTGAACTATCCTTTTGGTCGCTGTGCCGGGTTTTGCCGCGAGCTTCATGCTGCTGCTTCTTCAAAATAAATGTTGGATCCAAGTGAGCAAGAGGATGTGAAAATCTTACTTTTCGGATCGCTTGACAGATTTTTTGTGTTGGCAGAGAGTCTGAACCGGAGGAAAGGATAATTACCTCTACATCGTCAGCTTGGCTGCCCACTACGACCTCCTGATAAGTATTGTTGTTAAAGAGATGCATGAAAAGGGAACCAAGTGAATCGAGTTCTACCTCAACTTCCGGTTCATCCGGGTCATCATCCACTTGCATGCTGATGCATTCAGCTGCCTTCCGCTTTGATGTTTTCTTGACGGCTTTTGTTTTAGGACGGGAAGGCTTTGCCGCTTTTTCTTGAGGTTTCTTCTTCCAGAACGGATCATGACCCTGTTTATAAACAAGTAGAAGGGATTCACAGGTTGCACAGTCTAAAAGATATCAAGTGTAAAACGGAAGGACAATGCTTAAAGCAGGCGGTTTGTTTTTTTGTGTAAAAGGGGTCTAAGCCGGTTTGGCGGCAGACAACTTCCGATTCGTTCAATATCTTATTGACAGCCTCAGTGACTTCTTCATCGGTTAGCTGAATGTTGATGCGATGTTGGGAGTCTTCTACTTCACCAGTATACTCGCACATTAAGCCGGAGCGACGACTTAACAGTGAGATGCTCCACGATATCCAACAACGGACAAAGTCTACACCTGTTAAACCGTTGGCCAAGAAGGCTCTCAGCTTGGCGAGTTGAGGTGCATACAGGGCCCATTCTTGGGCACTTAGGTGTTGTGGAAGCGGATGAGTATTGGCAAGCCGGTGGGCACGGTAATCCGGCAGAGGATTCTCGTCTTCAGGGGAGGTGGTTTTACAGTAGAACCAAGTTTGATTCCACTCTTGGGGGTGACTGTGCAGCTTGGCATGAGGAAAATCAACCTCTTTTGTTTTTTGAATGGAGACGCCGCCGAGTTCAGTATTGGGTCCGTCTACAAATTCAGTGCGCCGATTCAGACGGAAGAAATCCCGGAATAGCTCCACAGTTGGCTCTTCTTGTAAGTACACTTCACAGAACACTTGAAAGTTGCACATATTGGATACCGAGTTGGGTCAAATATCTTGAGGATGGAGTTGAAAGCTAGCAAGCACATCCCGGAAAAACTTCGACCCGGGCGGTTTGAAGCCACGGCCTATGTGATCAACCAACACCACTACTTCCCCTTGCTTAGGGGTGGGAGGATTTTCAGGCCAAGGAACTCGCCAACGGATCTCATTCTTCTTTTGTAAGGTGCTGATTTTAACCATACCATTCAGTTGCTGCTCGGTAACCCAGGAGGAAGGCTAGTTGCAGGAATAATATAACATGGCCATTGCAAGTGAAAAGCTGAAAAGAAATACCGGTTTACAATTTATTCATGGTAATGCATAAGGTTCAACAGGACGAAGGAATCCAAGTATGTAAAATTCGTAAACCGGAGACTGATACAATTATGAATGACAAAGCGATAAACAAAAACATAGGTATACACATGCTGTCAAACAGGAGTATAACAGCAGAGATAAAGGGATTGCCGGTTTACAAGGGGACTAATGGTATGTGATAGCTTGCTTTCTACAAAGGTAAACTGACTATGTGATGCGGAAGGTACAGATCTAAGGCAAGTAAGGTAAAACGGGTTTCACAAGACTGCGTTAAAATTTTGGATCTACTGTGAGCCAGGAAAAGGGGAAAATATTGAAACTCAAAAGCTTGGTCCCAAAGCAGTTCATGAAAGGTCCAGATCAAGTTATGATGTATTTAAGGATTGGATCAGATGGTTGAGATAAGGAGTTTCATGGATGCTATGAGGAATATATCAACCTCGAGTTCTACTGACTATGGGTTGACGAAGAACACAAAGAGAGCAACAGGAACCCGCATGAACCCTAACGGATCTACGAGAAAAGAGGGGAAGCTTACCGCAGCGACTGAGGTAGCAGTGATCCGCCATGCTCTTCTGATGCAATCAGGTCGATGCAGCGGCCAACGGAGAGGCAGAGGCGGAGTTCGACGACGGCGGCAGCGTTCGGGTGCAGGGGCGTCGCGAGGAGGAAGAAGAAGCGAAAGAGACGAAGGGAGAAAAGAGAATGACCCTTGGTCCTATTTCTAGGGCGAACCGATAAGCGACAAGTGCATGAATCGAGGAGCCTAAAATGGATAGTTAATAAGGATGTCGCCTCGATGGTTGGATATTCATTAATGAAAGGTACCTTCGACTTCAACAAATAGATGACATCATGGCGGTTTACTACGGATCCAAAGGATGAATCATGGCGGTTTACCAGATCCATTGAAAGGTGCCAGGGCAAGAGTTTTTCTAAGTATTGAAGATTGATATAAACAAGTTCAAACCAATCTGGGGCCTAATGTTGGGGATATTACTACTAGACGTAAACCGGCCAGGAGTAGCCGGACTAACTTTATGAAGATTAGAAGGCCATGAAGACGTAAGAATGATGGCGCTTTATGAAGGCCCAAGGCCCGAAGGCGAGTTAAAGTTTGTAGATGTAAACCGACCTTATATGTAACCTGCATTGTAAGATAGGAAGGATAGGGACCGAGCCGGACACGTTTATGATCCGGCCTCGGGACTTTGTAGACCGGCGAGCGTCAACCTATGAATATAAAGGGAAGACCCGGCAGCGTTTTAAAGACAACACACAACAACTCAAGAGCCAGGCAAAGCGGATTCGCTCCCTGGTCATCGAAACCCAAGCAATACCAACACAACTAGACGTAGGCTTTTACCTTCATCGAAGGGGCTAAACTAGTATAAAAACCCCTCGTGTCCCTTGTCCTGTTTAACCCCTTTAAGCTAACCCGTAGCGATGGCTCCACAACTAAGTCCTTTCACGAGGACATCTACCGTGACAAACCCACGACATGGGGGCTGAAGCCGACAACTGGCCAACTCTCAAAAATTTCATAAACACGGCCGCACAAGAGGTAAAACATTAAGCAAACATTATATTACATAGCCGAACTTGTTACAGGGCAAGACAATATTCATTCGAAGATTACATCCTTCGTACACTGCTCCGCCACAATGCGGGATCCCTCAAGGACTTCGCTAAAATATCGCTTGGGCATGCAGTACTCCTTGCCCATGGGCGGTCCTTCGGTCGCGACCGTGGCAACATTCATCTTCACCCACTGCATCTTGACACAGGCGAAGGCCATCCGCGCACCTTCGATACAAACCGATCGTTTGATGGTGTCAAGCCGACGGCAGGCCTCGACTAGCCGCTTCACGAGACCGAAGTAGCTGCTGGGGATAACTTCGGCTGGCCACAGTCGGACTATCAAGTCCTTCATAGCTAGTTCGGCCACCCTATGCAGTTCGACCAGCTGCTTTAGGTGGTCGTTCAGGGACACCGGATGTTCTTGTGCAAGGTATTGCGACCAGAACAACTTCTCCATCGAGCTCCCCTCTCCAGCTCAGAAGAATTCAGCAGCGTCAAAAACGTTGTGCGGCAGATCCACAAATGCCCCTGGAGAACTCCAAATCCGGGTCAGTAAGAGATACCTCTTCTTTACATACTTGAGTTGCATAATAAAAGCCTTACCCCCGCGATCTTTCTAGCCGCCTGGATTTCCTGGAGGGCGCCTTGGGCTTCGGTCTGGGCCTCCTGTGCGCTCTGGTGGGCCTTCTCAAGTTCGGATCTTGGTCCGCATGCTGACGCTCCAAGGACTCGTATTTCTTCGAAGTGTCCTGAAGCTCCTGTTGGACCTCCCTATACCTGCCCTCATGCTTTTTCTGGACGGCTCATTCCTTCGCCGCCCCCTCCTCGTCTTCGGCCAGCGCTTTCTTGTGGGTTTCAACCTCATTCGCTGCTCCTACAAATATCACGACACTACAATCAATATACATCGTTTATTCTTTCCAAATATACAGCAAGTCTCCACATACCTTGCTTGTCCTCCAGCTGCCTTTCACAAGGCAGAGTTCTTCTTCGGCCCACTCCAGACTCTGCTTTAGTCTGGAGACCTCAGCGGCATGAGAGGTGGTGGCCAGCAGCGACGCATTTGTTCATAAGACATATTTAGTTAGTTTCCTGCGAAAATTACTTGATCCTCTGTCCGGCTTTTCTTTCCGAACACGAGACAGTGTCTCAGGGGCTACACTGTCTATACTATGACCTTTTCTTTCGCATCACTTACCTAAAAGCCGGTCAGTAGGCTGGTGCAGGCTTCGGTCAGTCCGCTCTTCACGGACTGAACCCTCTCAACCACTATACCCATAAGGATACGGTGTTCCTCCACAATGGAAGCGCCTTGCAGCGCTTCCAGCTGATTATCCGGAGCCTCTGGCTGGATAGAGGTCACCGGAGGAATAGGCACACCTCCTTCCCTCGAAGGAGACTGCTTGCCGGATTCCAGAACCGTATAGGTCTCCGAAACCATATTCGGCCGAGGTCCGAACTAGACACGGCCCCCATCGCTAGTCTCCAAGGGGGTTTTCCCTCCTAGGTGTCCGACGAATGAAGGGTCACCCTCTGGCGCCACCCGGACAGCCTCCTGAGCCTCTCCCTGGCCCGGGAAGGTCCTTTGGGACCACACCTCATCATCGCCCTTGGCTGTGGGAGATTGAGCGGTTGGCGGTGACTCGCTAGCCATCACCTTTGAATCCATCGAACCACCTGATGAGGATCGCAGCGAGCTGTCGCGAGCTGGACTACAAGCGCATGATTTAACACGTTAAAACTACGAACCAAAGAGGCTGAATGTAATATGTCAGAGTCTTTTGAGTAATCACAATGCGGCGGGGGCTTATTTCGGTAGCATGGCCCTAGGCTGCTGTCGACGTCCCAGGCGGAGTTATCCGCAAGGGAGCTCTTCCCCCTCTTGGACGCCTCTTCCTCTAGATTTGTGGAGGCCACCCTTTTCTTCTTTCCCCCTTCAGGGGGAGAGTTGCTTTCCTCCTCATGCTCATCGTCATCTTTGGCGACGGAGGAGGGAGTCTCGTTGTCTTCGGACGTCCTGCCTGAAGCTCCTTTGCTACGGAGGCCACTCCGGGCCCCGTTGGCCTACTTCTAGGCCTTCTTCTCCGGCACCTAGTAAGGCGCATGAACCAGCATCTTCGTTAGAAGAGCGATGGTCGGTTCCTCGGGCAGCGGACCCGGACACTTAATCCGCTCCGCTTTCTCTATCCATACCTGAAAATATAACTAGTGGAGTTTAGGTATCTTCCTTGAATAGGCAAGTAGAGGATGCACCTAGAAACATGAAAGACTTACCGCACTGGCAGGATGGGCCAGATCATGCCCGCGGTGCTTGTCTGTCTCCGGCGGTGACTCATTGCCCTTAAAGAGCAACTTCCAGATATCTTCATGTGTGGTTCCGAAGAGCCTCTCGAAGGAATGGTGCTTCTCCGGATCGAATTCCCACAAAGGGCAAGTCTAGTTCTGGCTTGGGAGGATCCGGCGAACTAACATCACCTGGATCACATTGACGAGCTTGATGTTTTTGTCTACCATTCTCTGGATGCGCGTTTATAGCACGGTCAACTCATCCGATGAGGACCCATTCGGGCCCTTCTCTATCCATGAGGTGAGTCGCATTTGAGCTTCGGACTTGAATTCGGGAGCCGCGGCCCAGGTGTGTCGCGGGGCTCTGTGATATAGAACCACAGTTTTCTGCCAGTCTTCGACAGTCTCCACAAAAGTACCCTTGGGACATGTGACTTTGGGCAGCTTGCTCACCATGGCACCTCCGCACTCCGCGTGTTGGCCATCCACCACCTTTGGCTTCACGTTGAAGATCTTGAGCCATAGTCTGAAGTGGGGTGGAATGCGGAGGAAGGCCTCACACATGACAATGAATGCCGAGATGTTGAGGAAGGAGTTTGGAGCTAGATCATGGAAATCTAGCCCATAATAAAACATGAGTCCATGGACGAAAGGGTGGAGAGGAAACCCTAACCCGCGAACAAAATGGGGGATAAACACCACCCTCTCATTAGGCTTCAGGGTGGGGACGATTTGCCCCTTGGCCGCAAGCCGATGGGCAATTTCCTTCGCCAGATACCCAACCTCCTGAAGCTTGGTGATGTCCTTCTCCTTGATGGAGGAGGCTATCCATTTGCCCTGCGCTCCATATCCGTACATGGTCGAGTGCTTCCTTGAGGCGGAGAGGATGAGGACTCGGGTGTTGGAGCTTGAGAATGGGAGGGCAGAGAGAAGGAGAGAAGGCGTAGGTGAAAGAAGGGAATCCTTATCTCCTTATGAAGGCAGTGAATATCAAGCGCCTCCCCACTCGCCTTGAAACTCGCCTGTTCCCAAGAGCCGTGCGAATGGCGCGGTTGGATTTCCCACGCCCGTATTGATGAGAGTTCCGCAATAAGGGGACACGATCTCTGCTTTGACAAGACGTGCCAATGAGACCACATCTCGAAGCGGGAGGCCGAAAAACGGTTTGAAATAATGACCGGGTGGTGACGTGGTGTCACGTTGCAAATAATTATCAGCGGATTGGACTCAGGATATATTATACTCTACGTTTGTGTGTGCAATTTGTCTTGCAGAGCCGGACACGTTCGTTGTTCGAAGACTGTGTTGGAGTACTCGCTGAAGGAACCCGCCTTGCAATGCCGAAGACAATCTGCGCGCCGGACACCTCATCATTGAAGCCTGGTTCAGGGGCTACTCAGGGAGTCCTAGATTAGGGGGTCCTCGGGCGTTCGAACTATGGTACGTGGGCCGGACTGGTAGACTGTGAAGACGTAAGACTGAAGACTCTCACCCGTGTCCTGATGGGACTCTCCTTGGCGTAGAGGGCAGGCTTGGCATCCCAATATGAAGATTCCTTTCTCTGTAACCGACTTTGTACAACCCTAGTCCCCCTCTGTGTCTATATAAACCGGAAGGCTAGGTCCGTAGAGGAGAATAATCATAATCAGATAGGCTAGACTTCTAGGGTTTTAGCCATTACAATCTCGTGGTAGATCAACTCTTGTAACCCCCATACTCATCAATATTAATCTAGCAGGACGTACGGTTTTACCTCCAACGAGAGGGCCCAAACCTGGGTAAACATTGTGTTCCCTATCTCCTGTTACCATCAACCTTAGACACACAGTTCGGGACCCCCTACCCAAGATCCGCCAGTTTTGACACCGACAGTAGCCCCTGGGTATTTGATACTAGTTCAGTTTCTAAGATTAGTAACTCGAAATAGGAGTTACAGAATGAACACAGACTAGTTAAGGGCGAAGTGACGATGTGTGTTGGAAGTGATTCCAAGGTTGATAAGATCACCATCGCACACTCGCTCTATCTTCGGGATTAGTGTTGAACTGAAATAAATGTTATTTAGTGTTTGCGTTGAGCATGAATATGATTGGATCATGTTTATTGCAATACGGTTATTCATTTAAGTCAGAGAATAATTGTTGTTCTGTTTACATGAATAAAACCTTCTATGGTCATACACCCAATGTAAATGGTTTATTGAATCTCGACCATAGTGGTACACATATTCATAATATTGATGCCAAAAGATGCAAAGTTGATAATGGTAGTCAACATATTTGTGGCACTGCCGTTTTGGTCATATTGGTGTAAAGCGCATGAAGAAACTCCATGCAGATGGGCTTTTGGAATCACTTGATTATGAATCATTTGATACTCGCATACCATGCCTCATGGGCAAGATGACTGAAACTCCATTCTTCGGAACAATGGAGCGAACCACTCTCTTATTGGAAATAATACATACCAATGTATGCGGTCCAATGAGTGTTGAGGCTCGTGGCGAGTATCGTTATTTTCTGACCTTCATAGATGATTTGAGCAGATATGGGTATATCTACTTAATGAAACAGAAGTCTGAAACATTTGAAAAGTTCAAAGAATTTTAGAGTGAAGTGGAGAATCATCGTAACAAGAAAAGAAAGTTTCTACTATCTGAACACGGAGGCAAATATTTGATTTACGAGTTTGGGCTTCATTTAAAACAATGTGGAGTAGTTTCAGAACTCATGCCTCCTGGAACACCATAGCGTAATGGTCTGTCCGAACATCGTAACCGTACTATATTGGATATGGTGCGTTACATGATGTCTCTTACCGATTTACCACTATCGTTTTGGGGTTATGCATTAGGGACAGTTGCCTTCATGTTAAATTGGGCACTATCTAAATCCATTGAGACAACACCATATGAACTATGGTTTGGCAAGAAACCCAAGCCGTCGTTTCTTAAAATATGGGGCTGCGATGCTTATGTGAAAAAACTTCAACCTGATAAGCTCAAACCCAAATCGTAGAAATGCGTCTTCATAGCATACCCAAAAGAAACTGTTGGGTACACCTTCTACCACATATCCGAAGGCAAGATATTCGTTGCTAATAATGGATCCTTTCTAGAGAAGGACTTTCTCTTGAAAGAAGTGAGTGGGAGGAAAGTAGAACTTGATGAGGTAGTTGTACCTTCTCCCAAATTGGAAAATGGTTCATCACAGAAATCAGTTCCAGTGATGCCTACACCAATTAGTGAGGAAGTTAATGATGATGATCATGAAACTTTAGATCAAGTTACTACTGAACCTCGTAGGTCAAACAGAGTATGTTACGCACCAGAGTGGTACGGTATTCCTGTTCTGGAAGTCATGGTACTAGACCATGACAAACCTATGAACTATGATGAAGCGATGATGAGCCCAGATTCTGCAAAATGCCTTGAGGCCATGAAATCTAAGATAGGATCCATGTATGAGAACAAAGTATGAACTTTGGTTGACTTGACTGATGATCGGTAAGCCATAGAGAATAAATGGATCTTCAAGAATAAGACTGACGTAGATGGTAATGTTACTGTCTACAAAACTCGACTTGTTGCAAAAGGTTTTCGACAAGTTCAAGGTGTTGACTACAATGAGATTTTCTCACTCATATCGATGCTTAAGTCTGTCCGAATCATGTGAGCAATTGCCGCATTTTATAAAATCTGGCAAATGGATGTCAAAATTGCATTCCTTAATGGATTTATTAAAGAAAAGTTGTATATGATGTAACCAGAAGGTTTTGTCGATCCTAAAGGTGCTAACAAAGTGTGCGTGCTCAAGCGATCCATCTATGGACTAGTGCAAGCATATCGGAGTTGGAATATATGCTTTGATGATTTGAACAAAGCATATAGTTTTATACAGACTTGCGGTGAAGCCTGTATTTACAAAAAAGTGAGTGGGAGCACTACAGCCTTTCTGATAAGTATATGTGAATGACATGTTGTTGATTTGAAATGATGTACAATTTTCTGGAAAGCATAAAGGAGTGTTTGAAAGGAGTTTTCCAAAGAAAGACCTCGGTGAAGCTGCTTACATATTGGGCATCAAGATCTATAGAGATATATCCAGACGCTTAATAAGATTTTTCAATGAGTACATAACTTGACAAGATTTTGAAGTAGTTCAAAATGGAACAGTCAATGAAGGACTTCTTGCCTGTATTGCAAGGTATAAAGTTGAGAAAGACTCAAAACCCGACTACGACAAAAGATAGAAAGAGAATGAAAGTCATTCCCTAGGGCTCAACCATAGGTTCTATAAAGTATGCCATGCTGTATACCAGACCTATTGTGTACCTTGCCATGAGTTTTTCAAGGGGATACAATAGTGATCCAGGAGTAGATCAATAGACAAAGGTCAAAATTATCCTTAGGTACCTAAAGAGGACTAAGGAAATGTTTCTCGGTTATGGAAGTGACAAAGAGTTCGTCGTAAAGGTTACGTCGATGCAAGCTTTGACACTAATCCAGATGTCTTTGAGTCTCAATCTGGATACATATTAAAAGTGGGAGCAATTAGCTAGAGTAGCTCCATGCAAAGCATTGTAGACATAGAAACTTGCAAAATACATACGGATCTGAATGTGGCAGACCCGTTGACTAAACCTCTCTCACAAGAAAAACATGATCACACCTTAGTAATCTTTGGGTGTTAATCACATGGGATGTGAACTAGATTACTGACTCTAGTAAATCCTTTGGGTATTGGTCACATGGCGATGTGAACTATGGTTGTCAATCACATGGTGGTGTGAACTATTAGTGTTAAATCACATGGCGGTGTGATCTAGATTATTGACTCTAGTGCAAGTGGGAGATTGAAGGAAATATGCCCTAGAGGAAATAATAAAGTTATTACTTTATATTTCCTTATATCATGATAAATGTTTATTATTCATGCTAGAATTGTCTTAACTGGAAACTTGATACATGTGTGGATGCATAGGCAAAACATCGTGTCCCTAGTAAGCCTCTACTAGACTAGCTTGTTAATCAAAGATGGTTAAGTTTCTTAATCATAGACATGTGTTGTCATTTGATGTGATAGCCTGTCTTATTAGGGATGATAGACTACTTATATCAATAAGGAATTCCTTTTTTTCCGGAAGCCCATTCAGACAGAACTCCAAAGTTAAGCATGCTCAGCTTGGAGTAGTTTCAGGATGGGTGACCGATAGGGAAGTTTGTCTCGGGTGCGCACAAGTGAGGACAAAGTGCGTAGAAAAGACTAGTATTGATCTATGGGGACAGTCTAGATCCCGTTAGGAGTAACGACCATCGGCGGGTGTGTCCGGGGCGTTACAAGTTGGTATCAGAGCCGACCCTCATGGTTACATGGATGTTTGCGGACAGGTGCGCGGTCATGTTGTTCATGACATTTGTGACCCGTCATGGCACACGGCATGGCACATGTACCGGACTAGATGCACAGACGTTTGTGCCAAGAGGGAACGTTCCTGTGGCCCGACGAGGACGTCGTTTCCTCTGAGTGGGTGTGTATGTGATAGCCTGGCTTATGAGGGATGATAGACTACTCATATCAATAAGGAATTCCTTCTTTTTCCGGAAGCCCATTCGGATAGAACTCCAAAGTTAAGCATGCTCAGCTTGGAGTAGTTTCAGGATGGGTGACCGACCAGGAAGTTTCTCCCGGTGCGCACAAGTGAGGACAAAGTGCGCAGAAAATACTAGTATTAATCTATGGGGCTAGTCTAGATCCCGCCAGGAGTAACGACCACTGGTGGGTGTGTCCGGGGCGTTACATTTAATGAATGGGATCACATCATTAGGAGGATGATGTGATGGACAAGACCCATCTATTAGCTTAGCATATTGATCTTTTAGTTTTATTGCTATAGCTTTCTTCATGTCATATACATATTCCTTTGACTATGAGATTATGCAACTCCCGGATATCGAAGCAATGCCTTCTGTGCAATCAAACATCACAACATAACTGGTTGATTATAAAGATGCTCTACAGGTATCTCCGAAGGTGTTTGTCGGGTTGGCATAGATCAAGATTAGGATTTGTCACTCCGAGTATCAGAGAGGTATCTCTGGGCCCTCTCAGTAATGCACATCATAATAAGCCTTGCAAGCAATGTTACTAATGAGTCAGTTGTGGGATGATGAATTACGGAACGAGTAAAGAGACTTGCTGGTAACGAGATTAAATTAGGTATCATGATACGGACGATCGAATCACGGGCAAAGTAACATACTGATGACAAAGGCAATAACGTATGTTGTCGTTACAGTACGACCATTAAAGATCTTCGTAGAATATGTGGGAACAAATATGAGCATCTAGGTTCCACTGTTGGTTATTGACCGGAGAGGTGTCTCGGTCATGTATACATAGTTCTCGAACCCATAGGGTCCGCACACTTGACGTTCGATGATGATTTTGTATTATATGACTTATGTGATTTGGTGACCTAATGTTGTTCGGAGTCCCGGATGAGATCACGAACATGACGAGGAGTCTTGAAATGGTCGAGAGGTAAAGATTCATATATAGGACGATAGTATTCAGATATCGGAAGTGTTCCGGGGGTACCAAATACGTATTGGGTCACGAGAAGGGGTTCCGGGGACCCCCCCCAGCAAAGATATGGGCCTTATTGGGCCTAGGGCGGGATAGACCAGCCCACCCCATATGGGCCGATCTAAGTGGACAAAGTAAAAGGGGAGGAGTAAAGGAAATAGAGGGAATAGGATCCCCCCTTCCTTTCCCCTCTCCCCTCTTTCCTTCCCCCTCTAGAGATAAGGAAAGGGGGAGGCCGAATTGGAGGATGCCCCCAAGTAGGATTCCTCCTACTTGGGGCGCCCCCAGGCTGCTCCACTACCCCTCCCACCTATATATACATGGGGAGGGGGTGCCTAGAACACACAACAAACATTGTTAGCCATGTGCGGCACCCCCCTCCACAGTTTACGTCTCCGGTCATATTCACATAGTGCTTAGGCGAAGCCCTATGCGGATCACTTCACCATCACCATCACCATGTTGTCGTGCTGACGGAACTCTCCCTCAACACTTTGATGGATAAAGAGTTCGAGGGACGTCATCGAGCTGAACGTGTGCAGAACTAGGAGGTGCCGTACGTTTGGTACTTGATCGGTCAGAACGAGAAGAAGTCCGACTACATCAACCGCGTTGTCAAACGCCTCCGCTTTTGGTCTACAAGGGTACGTGGAAACACTCTTACCCTCTTATTGCTATGCATCTCCTAGATAGATATTGCATGATTGTAGGAAATTGTTCGCACACGAACACGTCACCGTGTACCCTCGACGCATGGGGGTGATGCACCTCAGCTCGCGATGAAGGAGATCTGACCGGCAGCGCGATACGCAGGACAACCGACAGATGCTTTTGTAGACCCGAAGCCCCGGTTTCCCGGGAGGGACCCCGTCGAGCTAGCGGTGGCTATGAGTTGCTCCAGGTCGATTCGGCCGCCCCTAGAGCCTCGTGGATCCGCAGCCCTCCAGCATGAAGAACTAGCGAAGAACAAGAAGAAGAAACAAGGGAAAGATAAAAAGTAGATGAACACGAAAAAGTAGTAGATTGATTTGTTGGACTGGTGTTGTTTCAATCGGCTGTCACCCTCACATATATAAGAGGCAGCTGGACTTCCCGTACAAGAAAATGATTCGTCTAGGCTTTCCTTACAAGAAAATTACATCAATTCACGTCCTACGGTTCTAGTTTCAGTGCAACTCGGATTTTGCCCGAATCTGTCCCATACTTCTGTCCTGCTTCTTGCGCGGGCCATAGAAATCGCATACTAACTCAGATGGAGTCGAGTTCAACATCAAACATGTCCGCCTTGATAATCCGCATAAGACAGCATGGGCCACTTCTCCTTTTAAGGCCATCTTTATGACTTTCAGGGCCTATCTTTAAGTGTGGGTCGGATTCAATTATGAAGTCTTCTGAACTGTCTGAGTCTTGTAACAATTCGTTAGGCCATATACTATCTCTGATGATGATGACTCTGAATGCAAAGTTGACCGTCTCGATGATACGCACAACTTACGTGTAGAACACTTTCCCATACGACACCATCTGAATAACCTTTCGAGTCCATCTTCAACTTTTGGTCGGATTGTCTTTGACAGTCTCCACCCCGGCAAGGTTTCTACCCTGGCAAGCTATCATCAGGCAAGGTTTCCGCCCCAGCAAGGTTTCTATCCCAGCAATGTTTCTACCCCGACAAGCTTTCAGCCCGGCAAGCTTCACACCAGCAAGCTTCAGTGCCGGCAAGGTCCCCACCCCGGCAAGCTTTCCACGCCGGCAAGGTCTCCATCTCCGCAAGCTTCATTTAGCCGGCAAAGGCTGAATAACTCGCATGACCCATCAGACTCCACCTAGGTGGGCGTCTGGTCCATCGCGTCACTTTTTCACTCAGGACCAGTCCATGAAGTGTTGCTTCTAAATTTTGCATACCAACTCGGATTGGGACAATATTTATATAAAAATCGATCGGTTCGACACGACGAAGACAATTCGTGTAGATCATGTTTTCATATGAGGTCGTCTTGGGGGCTTAATCAGCCAAAATGTACTCTGATACAAGATCTTGGTACTTTGAGCATAGTTCGTCCTTTGAGATGAAATCGGACGGCGATGGTCCAAACTTCGAAGATGTTTATATCAACAATACAGAACTCCTTCATGTAGATCACTTCTCCATTTGAGGCCATCTTAAATAAGTTCTTGACCGTGCCAAAATCGGGTGTTAACACATGCCCCCCAGTTTTTTGGCAAAGCTTGTGTGCCGAAAAATAACTTGCACATAGCTTGCTCTAAGGACGATGTCAACACTCCATCGGCTATTTTGCATGTTCTTAGGATGACAACTTTATATCGGCCAATGCTTGTGTCAATATTCTGATGCAAGCTTGGGTGAAACTTTCTGAACTTCATTAATTCGGCTATAAAGTTCCATAGATATGCATGTCAAAACCAACCATCAACCATATTGTCCACCCTTTCTCTAGGATTTTGCAGATAATCAAGAATGAACTTCCTCCGATCCTTATTTCGCCTGCATAAAAGTTTCATTAGTGTTCGAAGTTGTGGACTTCGGTTCGGCCTTACCTATCTTGACAAGACGAAGCATCGGCTATTGAGAGAAATGAAGTACACCATGATTAACATAGTAGTCAAATTCTTGTTGTGCCAAATCATTCGAATTGTCATGTCTAAATATATGAACAATACTAAAGCAACCCAAGGTAAATTCTGTATTTAGACATACCTCAAGGTAAACTATAAGTGATTCGTAAAAACATTGATAACCCTTGGATATTTGTTGCGCTACTCATAACGAATCACTGAAAGCCTCAATGTTATTAGCACCTATGGCACCAAAAAGCTCCAAACCGAATAACATTGCATATTCGGCTTTGATCATTTGTGCATAAATATTTTAAGCGGTATGAGGCTTCATAGAATAGCACCATAAGGAGATATATAAACAACAACAAGACCTTGGCCATTGATACAAATTTAATCATCAATATATAATCACCGTGGTACTAGAGAGATAAAGCTAACACCAGTATTATGCATGATGTCAATATGATGCTCAATAAAAAAATCAACCATGATTTGGCTTTACATAAATTCTGAAAATTAATAAGCCAAAGCACACCCAATCAAAACGTAAGTCCGCTTTGTAGTTTTGGTGGATTGGTCTCTGCATAATATCTTCAATGGCATCAATTTGACAGATTTCTATGCAAGCACTTATTTCAATCTCTACTCAAACTAAGGATGATGTTATAATACCACACCGGTCATTCTTAGATATATTCTTAGGGCGATAGATAAATATCCGCCATTACCACAAGGTCCATGTAGAATTCACCCACCAAAGTATGTATAGCCAAAATAAACAAATGAAATAGCAATAAAAGATTTCAACCCCTTGGTATTAGCAACAATAATGTAACTAACCAAATGTATAGTGATTTGGTAATACCCTGTCATGATATAGAAAATTATGTTGCATCCATAGACAAAAATAAGTCCATGGAGGGTAATTGATCATACCTGTAGATGAATTCTATGGCAATGGCATCAATGGCATTGTTGAAGAAAATGGATGATGTGCTAACCGAAGATTTTGATGTTGTGATGCACACCTTTGGCTTAATTGTTTGTTGCTTCCATTCTTCCCTTTCTTCACTTTTATTGTACTTGTCGTAATATAAGCATGCACATCATTTTTTTATGTATGATCCTCTTGGGAACCCATGCCATGTTCTTCTGTCTTAGCTGTTGTGCACTAAGATTTTGTAATTCCTTCTTTTGCCAATACGATAAGCCGAGTGGACAACTCAGTTGTGATTCCGTTTTGACCAATCGCAATTCCTTTTCGGCCTTGTGCACTCTCCACTTCTCTTCTTCAAATTTGGCACTTTGATTCACAATAATTGGTTGGTTCATTTCATTGCCTTTAGTAGCCAATGTAAACACTTTAACTGGCTCTTTTTCATTAGATATCAAATCTGAAGTTCCACTCTTACGACCATCTCCTTTAACATGGTAAAGTTGCTTGACCACCTCTTTCTTCTTCCTTGAGTTCTGGACCGATTCCTTATGATTGAAATGGTCTTTAACATGTGATTGTTCAAATGTTGATATTCTCGGAGCTCCATAATATTGGTGAGATGGTCTAAAATAAGATGGAGAATGTGCCCTTGTATCATACCTATCCCATGATGGATATTGATCTATATGAGCATAGGGAGGCATCCACAGCATTGACATTGGCAGCCCAAAATAAGGATATGAATATGTTGCATTAAAATTCACACTTTGCCAATACCGATCCTCATATTTGCGCCTTGGGGGCGATCTTAGTCACTTCGCATGATTGGGCTGACAAGCATCCTTCTCTTCACTCTTCCTTTGATATTTATCCAATAGTTCAGCGAAGGTGATTTCTGATCTCTTACACTTGCACTTATTCCGACCGTTGTTTTCTTTTGGGTTGCTTTCATTGATCATTGGATTTTCTTGCTGCCCCCCAGTCCTTGGCGTCTCCATTGTAGCTTTGATTGAATTCTTTCCCTCAAGAATATGTTCATTATGCTCTTCAACAACTTCTTTATTTGAAATCTTAATCCCATCACCTGCAATTTTTACCTTCTATTTAAATGGATCGGCTTGAAGCAGCCCATGCAAAAACTTTTTGCCATCGGGACCAATCGGAATAGACTGGTCATCTCTTGGTGTTTCAACAAACTTCAATTGTCCTTTTTCAATGGCCGATTTAACTATTTGACAAAACATGTTGCAATCATCAAAATTATGCTTGGACGAATCATGCAACTTACAATACATTCGTCCTTGGATTGATGGCTTAACATGGTGATCAAGAATTGCAATGTAATTATTTTTCAGCAACAAATCAAATATTTGGTCACACATGCTTGAATTGATGGTATACTTCTTGTTTTCTAGCCGATCTTGCTGTGTGAACGGCTTTGGAGATTAGCAAACGAATAGTTCAGATTTGGAATCTCCCCATTCGGCTATGCATTGTGTTTTCCACTCTATCTCTGATGTCTTTGGATAAGATATTATATTAGCACTGGTTTTCTCAATAGAATTTAACCTTGGCATTAAATTTCTGAAACGAATATATTTAGAACATACATGTCTCAGTTGAGACCAAGTGCAAGCCAAGTACGAAATAAGCAAAGCTACCCAACTAGATATGAACTTTATATAAAGCAATGGGGAAAGCTTTGGTTGTAACAATAAGTCATTATCGGTCTTTATAAATGGCACAATGGGTTGACCAATATGTTCCATAACAATTTTATTGCTAACAAGTAAATTACACTTCTTCATTGGTCTTTCAAAATTACTTATGAGAATATTTATTATAGATGCATCAATAATGAAGTTGCGACCAAATCTGAAAATAGGTAAATTACTCGCTATGCATACCTCTTCAAATACGTTGGGAGAGCATGATGGTGGTGTGACTTGAACAATATCTAGCTTCGTCTTTGGATGACTCTCCAACACCTTTTCATCATCCTTTTCTTTATTCCGTGCATCATTACCTTGAAGATCCTTATCAACCGAACTTTGTTTGGCTACTTGCTCTTGCCCTTGAGGCTTGTCAATTTCTACTACACGGAACTCATATGGTAGGAAGTAGGCTCCATTAACTTCAGAAAAATCAAGCATGGTTGTTTTTCTATGCTTGCCATGCCCTTTCCCAATAATGCTTGCCTCTTTGGATTTGATGGATTCAGAATATATACTACTTGATTCGTCTTTTTCAACTAAAGCACTTTCAAGTTCCGAATCATCCTTCTTTTCATTTATACTACCAATTGGCAATGCTTCTTTTATCTGAGCCAATTTTTTTACTATTTGTTTCTGGCGGCGAGCAGCAAAGTTGGCTTTAAGCATTTTATCAATTTTAGCCCACTCCGGATATGATTGCCCCCCAATGTTTTTAGAATCTTTTGGCAATGACACATGGGTGTTGCTGAAATTTTGCAATAGTGTAAGGGGTGTATAATATGATGTAGTACTAGGTGAAGGCATATGCATTGTTGTAAAACCATATTTTTGCCCGCCAATTTTATCAATTGGCAAAGATTCATCTTCTTGCAAAACTCTAGCTTTTATTGCGGCATAATCAGGAAATAGCCCCTTTTCATGTTGTTCAAGGCAAAGAGCACTAATCCTCTTATTTTGGGCTAAACTCTTCAATGCAGCCACTACTACCTCATCTTCTACAATATTGGGCACAATCGCTCCTGTAAAATTTACATTTTTCGGCTATGACGAGGAAGGTCGGAAGCCGAATTATGAACATCTATAGTTGTGTATGTTGCTGAAAAATTATTGTCATGAGGGGTAGCATATGACGGTTGAGAATAACTGGCCGAATAGATAGTAGTAGCATTGCCAATTCTCTCGTTCATCAGCATCGTTGGATTAGTATACTGCACATTACTTGCCGATGAATAAAAGGGTGAAACACTTTTTTGTATACTATTTGAAATTTTAACATGAGGTGTTTCAAATTGATTAACCAAACCCATCATGTTGTTCATCGGCATATGGATTTGTGGGGTTGCTGATGCATGAGAGTTTGGATACATATGTTGTAGTTGCTAAAATCATAAGAATATGAAGCATCAAGATTGTTTTTCATCGGCCCTTGCACATAATTAGATGCATGATTGATAAAACTATGGATAGCCGATACATTGTGCTCATTAGGTGATCCAGCAACAACATATGGATTATTTGTATCTACAAAGGGGAATTGGGTATTCATTATACCTTTGTAGATTGCAGCAACTTGATGACGATCTCTTTGTAACAAGAACGAGCTGGAGACGGTTCAAAGCTATGTCCCCAGCTGAGTCGCCAAAAATTGTGTTCGCACAGGAACACATCATCGTGTACCCTCGATGCCGAGGGTGATGCACCGCAGCTCGCGTCGAAGGAGATCTGACCGGCAGCGCGATATGTAGGACAACTGGCAAATGCTTTTGTAGACCCGAAGCCCCGCTTGCCCGGGAGGGACCCCGTCAGGGCTAGTGGCGGCTATGGGCTGCTCTAGGTCGATTCGCTCGCCCCTAGTGCCTCGTGGATCCACAGCCCTCCAGCATGAAGAACTAGTGAAGAACGAGAAGAAAGATACAAGGGAGAGATAAAAAGTAGATGAACACGAAAAAGTAGTAGATTGATTTGTTCGATTGGTGTTCTTTCAATCGGCCGACACCCCTAACATATATAAGAGGTGGCTGGACTTCCTGTACAAGCAAAGGATTCATCTTGGCTTTCCATACAAGAAAATTACACCAATTCACGTCCTACTTCTGTCCTGCTTCTTGCGCGGGCCATAGAAATCGCATACTAACTCAGATGGAGTTGAGTTCAACATCAAACTTGTCCGCCTCGATAATCTGCATAGTACTACACGAGCCACTTCTCCTTTAAGGCTATCTTTATGACTTTCAGGGCCTATCTTTAAATGTGGGTCGGATTCAATTATGCAGTCTTCTGAACTGTCCGAGGCTTGTAACAATTATGTAGGCCGTATACTATCTGCGATGATGATGACTGTCCGAGGCTTAACCGTCTCGATGATATGCACAACTTCCGTGTAGAACACTCTTCCATACGAGGCCATCTGAATAACCTTTATAGCCCATCTCCAACTTCTGGTCGGTTTCACTTTGACAATCTCTACCCCGGCAGGCATTCCACCCTAGCAAGGTTTCTACTCCGGCAAGATTTCATCAGGCAAGGTTTCCACCCCAGCAAGGTCTCTACCTGGGCAAGGTTTCTACCCCGGCAAGCTTTCCACCCCCGCAAGCTTCGGCGCCGGCAAGCTTTCCACGCCAGCAAGGTCTCCACCCCGGCAAGCTTTCCATGCCAGCAAGGTCTCCATCCTGGCAAGCTTCATTCAGCCGGCAAAGGCCGAATAAGACGCGCGACCCATCAGACACCACCTAGGTGAGTGTTTGGTCCCTCGCGTCACTTTTTCACTCAGGACCGGTCCGTGAAGTGTTGCTTCTAAATTTTGCATATGAACTCGGATTGGGACAATATTTATATCAAAATCGATAGGTTCGACGGGACGAAGACAATTCGTGTAGATCATGTTTTCATATGAGGTCGTCTTGGGGGCTTAATCGGCCAAACTGTACTCCGATATAAGATCTTGGTACTTTGAGCATAGTTCGGCCTTTGAGATGAAATCGGACGATGATGGCCCAAACTTCAAAGATGTTCATATCAACAATACTGAACTCCTTCATGTAGATCATTTCTCCATTTCGGGTCATCTTAGATAAGTTCTTAACCGTGCCAAAATCGGGTGTCAACAGAATTTTTTTGAAATTGCATGCTACGTTCCCCAACAAGAATACCTTGCTGAAAACCACTTGTCATTTCCTTCTGCTCCTCGTTGGGTTCGACACTTATGGAAAGGACTATCATAGATCCCCTATACTTGTGGGTCATCACCTATGCATAGGCTTATTGGAAAACAAATTAGCAAGACAAGCAAGATCTAGCATATGCAAGGAAGAAGAAAGAAACAATAGCAATCTTAACATAATGAGAGGGAATTTAGTAACATGAAAATTTCTACAACCATGTTTTCCTCTCTCATAATAATTACATGCAGGATCATAATCTAATTCAACAATATAACTATCACAAAAAATATTCTCAACATGATCCACGTGCATGCAAAGTTGACACTCTTCCAAAATAGTGGGATTATCATTAACCAAAGTCATGACCTGTCCAAACCCACTTTTATCAAAAATTTCATAAGATTGAATATTCTCCAAATATGTGGGATCTAAAGTTACACCCTTTCAAACCCACTTTCAATAATATTACAAACATTATTATCAAACTTACATTCATCATGGGGCTTAAATAAATTTTCAAGATCATAAGAAGAATCACCCCAAGCATGATCATTGCAACTAGTGGACATAGAAAAACTAGCATCCCCAAGCTTAGAGTTTTGCATATCATTAAGACAATTGACATCAATAGAATTTATAAGAACATCATTGCAATCATGATTTTGATTCAAGAAGCTATCAAGTATGGGTGCAATAGTAATAATCTCATATTTAACATAAGGAACTATAACAAATTCATCTCCACAAATATTGGCATCATGGCCACAAGAATAGCAAGCATCATGTTCATCAAGGGATATTTCAATCAAATCATCATAATCATAACTTTCTCTAGATTCATGCATATCATTATTTTCTTCCAAAGCAACGCTCATTCTCTCAATAAATTCTTTGACACGGGCATTATGTGCATAGTTTTCATAGCAATATTTAAGTATGTCAAAATTTTCAGATTTTTAGAGAGTAATATCATACTTTTCAATCAAAGAAGCAACTTCACAAGCACCCTTAAAAGCAACAAATTCTTCAGTTTGTTCGATATCATAGTAACTATAAACACCCTTTTCATAAGAAGATAATATTTCATTATCATTAAACTCACATGGGTAGGGAAGGTGTTTTCTAGGGTTCTTAGAGCAACAAGTAAAATCACAAAGATTCCAAGAATAACATAGCAAACAATTTATTTGATTCCATAAGAGTCTCCCCTTTTCAGACAAATGGGGACGCACAAAATGAGCATGCTCATCTAAAGATTTTCCCTCGACTAAACTAGTTGGGGTTTCGGCACGAGCACAAATGGATCGAAGATGATCCAAGTACAAAACTTCAAGTGGATTCATATCAATAGATTTTTAGCAAGCAAAGATGCAAGAAAAATAGAAGGCGGATGGAAACATAAGCAAACATAAGATTGAACAAAAGAAGGGCAGATAAAAAAGGAAAAAAAATCGAAGATTGTTTTAGAAGTGGGGGAGAGGAAAACGTGAGGAAAATGGTTAATAATGTAATTTAAGAGATGATAGTTTTATTATGGATACTTGGTATGTCTTGACTTGGCATAGATCTCCCCGGCAACGGCGCCAGAAATTCTTCCTGCAACTTCTTGAACTTGCGTTGGTTTTTCCCTTGAAGAGGAAAGGGTGATGCAGAAAATTAGAGATAAGTATTTCCCTTAGTTTGAGAACCAAGGTATCAATCCTGTAGGAGACAGCACACAAATCACCAATACCTGCATAAACAATCAAACACTTGCAACCAATGCGATAAAGGGGTTGTCAATCCCTTCACAATCACTTGCAAAAGTGAGATCTTATAGAGATAAATAAAAATAAAGAAAAGATAATGTAAATATTTTTTGTGTTTTTGGTTTATAGATCGGAAAGTAAAAGATTTCAAAATAGTAGACCGGAAACTTATATGATGGAAATTAGACCCGGGGGGCATAGGTTTCACTAGAGGCTTCTCTCAAGATAGCAAATAATACGGTGGGTGAAAAAATTACAATTAAGAAATTGATAGAAAAGTGCAAAGTTATGACAATATCTAAGGCAATGATTATGAAATATAGGCATCACGTCCGTGTCAAGTAGACCAACTCCTACGTGCATCTACTACTATTACTTCACACATCGACCAACTCCTGCCTGCATCTAGAGTATTAAGATCATGAAGAACAAAGTAACGCATTAAGTAAGATGACATGATGTAGAGGAATAAATTCAAGCAATATGATGTAAACCCCATATTTTTATCCTCGATGACAACAATACAAAACGTGCCTTGCTGCCCCTACTATCACTGGGAAAGGGCACCGCAAGATTGAACCCAAAGCTAAGCACTTCTCCCATTGCAAGAAAAACCAATCTAGTTGGCCCAACTAAACCAATAGTTCAAAGATAATTGCAAAGATATCAAATCAAGCATATAAGATTTCATATAATATTCATAGATAAGCTGATCATAAATCCACAATTCATCAAATCTCGACAAACACACCGCAAAAGAAGATTACATTGGATAGATCTCCAAGAACATCGAGCACAACATGGTATTGAGAATCAAAGAGAGAGAAGAAGCCATCTTGCTACTAGCTATGGACCCGTAGGTCTGATGTAAACTACTCACGCTTCATCGAAAGGGCAATAGAGTTGATGTAGAAGCCCTCCATGATCGAATCCCCCTCCGACAGGGTGCCGAAAAATATCCCTAGATGGGATCTCACAGCTACAGAAGGTTGCGGCGGTGCGAAAGTGTTTTCGTTGATGCTTCTGGTGGTTTGGGAATATATGTGAATATATAGGAGGCAAAACTAGGCCAGGAGGTCTCGAGGGACCCAGAAGGCAGGGTTACGCCCTACCCCTTGTCATCGCCTCGTGGCTCTTCTGACTTGAACTCCAAGTCTCCGGGGTGTCTTCTGTTCCAAGAAAAATCATCGCGAAAGTTTTATTCCGTTTGGACTCCATTTGGTATTCCTTTTTTGCGAAGCTCAAAAACAAGGAAAAAACAGAAATTGGCACTGGGCTCTAGGTTAATAAGTTAGTCCCAAAAATAATTTAAAATAGCATATTATTGCATATAAAACATCCAAAACAAATAACATAATAGCATGGAACAATCAAAAATTATAGATACGTTGGATATGTATGATGAACCACCATGAATTACTCCAGTAAATAAAGGGATTAAAGAAACGAAGGTTGAAAAGTACAAGATGAAGCCTTGCGATGATTCAGATGGAGCTTCGGGACAAGACAAGCAAGAAAACATGGAACTTTCGAAAAAGAAAAGATGAACACCTTAGAACCGACAGATTATTCCGAAGGAAGGAATTACTTCATAATGATGAAATAAGAATAAGAATTACATTATGCTTATCCTCATCAAATTTAATTGATGACAAACTGATTTGGCGTGCAACTTATTCCTCTTGAAAAGGATTGATGAGACATATAGCGCAAACTTGGGAAGGTCTTCAACGAACCACCATATGAAATGAAAATGAATGAAGAAAAGACAATGAATCGCTAGGAAGAATTAGAAGAACAAATATGCTTGAGGGGATTTAGATACAAGAGAACAAAGAGATCACGAACTGATTAAAGAAAACTTAAATGAAGCACTGGAAGAATTGGAGGACAAGAGCTGAAAGTTGAGAATGAAGAATTCTGAAATTATGGCCTTCGGATGATCTAGAAAAAGAAGCAACTCCTGACATGCTTCGGATGGGTATGAAAAGGATGCTCATAATCGAAAACAGTTATGAGGATGGTATGAAGTTAGAACCACAAATATTTTAGAGAATGGATGAGGGAAGATCTTCTTCGGTTTTCAAATATTAAGAAAGACGACGAGAGCCACCATGAAGAATTTGTGAGATACTCCGGAATAATGAAGAATAGAAAGGTTGAACCAAAGACCAAAAGAATTAGAAAGCGACCTTGGAGAAGACATTTGACCGATTAGAATTCATTCTTACGTCAAACTTAGAAAATATTAGAAGAGTCAGGTAAGATCCTGGAAAAGAACTTTGGGTTAGGGCCCACTCAAAATAAACACTGTTGGAATGAATGCATGAAAGAGAGATTACACCAGTTGATTTAAATGGCTTGAACGAGCTAACAACCCCCACATAGCTTGAACAGATTAAGAATGGAAACAGAAATCTTCTGAGATATCTTCGGCACTCCGGATATGACTATTAAGAGGGGAATGATTAAGAGGTGCACCGGCATGAGAAAGCATTTGAAACGATGAAAGGGATATGATCAACACTGAAAGCTTGAGTTGAATCCATCGGAAAAGAAAATGAGAGGGACAATGATGAACTAGACGAGAATTCACCAGCTGAGACAATTTAGGAAGTAGTGAAGAGGCTTTGCACAAAAGAAATGGATGCCCGAGTAGAGGCTTCAGACTCCGGGAGGAAAAGGGTGGGAGGGTGGGAACAGAAAAAAAAACTTGATGTCGAAACGAACTCCAAATGAAAACTGAGAATCGCTATTACAAATGATGAAGAGGATGGAATAGCTCGAAGAGAAGTGCATCAGTTGAACAAAGGATTAAGAACACAATGATCAAAATAAGCCTATGGATCCTAAAGGAAATTTGAAGGGGAAGAGGAGTAAGTCAAAACACCTACGTCGCAATTCCTCACCAGAGCGACGAAGGGGATAAGGAGTAAAAAGAATAACTACTCTCCGATATAACTAGACTCTAAAAATAATTTTCTTCTAGACTTGACCACAACCAAAATACGATCAATCAAGGGGGCTCCTATTGTCGGATTTCGGGTTTCGGCAAAACCCTTGAGGTTCGAACACTGGGGTGCGGACAAAGATCTCTCCCCCTCTCTAGCTCGCACACTCCACAATCTCACGGCCTAGCTCGACGAGCCCAAAGAACACGAGACACAAGATTTATACTGGTTCGGGCCACCGTTGTGGTGTAATACCGTACTCCAGTGTGGTGTGGTGGATTGCCTCTTGGGCTGAGGATGAACAGTTACAAGGGAAGAACAGCCTCCTGAGGAGAGGTGTTCTTGTGCTCAGTGAACTTGTGTGTTTGGGGATGATCTGGATGAGCGCCCCTCGCTATGGTGGTGGCTAGTCCTATTTATAGAGGCCCTGGTCCTCTTACCAAATATTGAGCGGGAAGGGATCGCACAATGGCCAAATTCAATGGGAGACTGCTAGTAAAAGTTATCCTGACAAAAGTAGTCTGCGCCTGCCAGAGGCTCTGGTGGTGACGCCGTCTTGGGCTCCACTGTGACCTCCGTCCTGCTGTCTTGCTGGTCTTGGTCTTGTTGCACCAATATGGAAACCTTTGGTGATGCCTCGGGACTCCTCGCATGCGCTTGCCTCTTTAGCACCAAAGAGGAAACAAGGACACTTCACGCGCTGGCACCCGCCTAGCGCTCGCCTGGCTCCAGTCGTCATGGCTTGCATCACGCAAACCTCACGAGGTGTCCCTTGCCTTGATCTCTCCGCCCCTCGCGAGCCAGCCTGGTGAGGCCGCCCCTCGCGAGGCTTGGCCCCTCGTGAGGTGTTGAGTGTTTGCTGGTGAAGATGGGTCGTACAGGGCCGCTGGTGGAGCCACGTTGTGGGCCGCAGGCAGGCAAGTCTGGGGACCCCCGTTCCCAGAACGCCGATAGTAGCCCCCGGGCCCAAGGCACGCTCAGTCTTGGCTTCGAGGCGAAGCCAAAGGGCAAGTGCGGAGCGCCGCAGGCCCCAACAACCTATGGCCCCGCTCGACTCGTGGTGATCGATTGGACATGGGTGGCCCCGCTTCCCCACGCAGCCTTGATATACGCCTGGGTAGGCGGCCACGCCGTCCTACACGGTTATTTCCCCCTTGCTGGCAACACACTCCCCGACTCCTCCGCTTCTTTGAACTTTAGCCTCCCTCCATCCGACCTGAGCTCAGTCCCCTCCATTGCCATGGCGCCGAACCAGACGGAGAAAGGGAAGAAGCCCCTGTCCTCAGCCAGCCCGCCTTTCGCCGTTGAGCCCGCCGTTGGTCGGTCGTGTGTGCTCAATGAGGAGGCCATGGAAAAGGTCCGCCTTGCGCTTTCCACCAGCTTCAAAGAATGGGGAGGGAGGGTGGCCTGGCCTGCGTCCTAAGCTTCCGTCAATAGAACAGCCACCGAGGTTCAGTTCTTCGTCGCCGCCCTATGGGCCGGTCTGGTCCCCCCTTCTCTGCCTTGTTCAATGCCGTGCTTTCCCATTTCCAGATTCATCTGCTGCACCTAGATCCCCGATCTGTCGCTCTTCTCGCCATCTTTGCCTTTGTTTGCGAGGCCATGTGGGCATCGCCCCCTCTGTGGCCCTTCCACGCCATATCTTCTTGCTGCACTAGATCGACCCTTGGCAATGCTCGGGGTGCCTGAGCTTCTAGGCTGTGGCGGCGATGGCCGGCTCGGGGATTGACTTTGAACTCCCGCCGTCCGCAAGCGGGTTCCGGACGCGGTGAGTGTATGTGGATGTCGGAGTGCTCAGCCCTCTGCTCTTGCCTCCATCAGCAGCCACCGTCCCCAGCTCCGGTTGGGCTCCCGAGAAGCTTATGAGCCCCCGCCTTGCCTTCGTCTAGTATGTGTTGAGGAGGTTGAAAGACCTTGGCTTGACTGCACCCATGCTGATGAAGGAGTTCCTTCGACGCCACGTCGCCCCACTCCAGCGCCATTCCCAGCCGATGTGGGCCCTGTCTATTGGCCTGGATCGCATGAGGCTTCAGGAATCATAGCTTCTGCTCGAGGCATGAAGAATGGTGCTCGAGGTCCAGGCGGGCAACCCCACGCCAGCCGATATGCCACTGGTGGGCTGTCTCTTGTACTGCTGCTTGAACAGGGTGGAGTTCGTGGGGCAGATGGCCCACTTTGATGAATGGGGGCTGCGTCAAATCGGCCTTGATGGGCCTCGCGAGAACCACATCACCTTGGCTCCCCTCCTTGTCGTCGGTGCCGACCTTGTCCCAAGAATGCACGCATGGGGCAGGTGCCACCGGAGGCCGGCGGTGCGGGCGCCGTGGTGTTGAAGCCGCCCACAGTTCCTAAGGAGTCATCTTCGGGAGCTCGCAACTCTCATGTTGAGGCAGTAGCTGAGGGGGCGACGCGACCCGCTGCTCCTGAGGCCGAAGCTCCCGAGGCCTCTAGGGCCGTCGCGAGGCGGATCTTGATGGCTCTCCCCATCTTGGCGCTCCTGAGGTCATCTTCTCGGGCGCTTCACCAGCCGCGCCCTGCGCTAGTCGCCATGTCCAATGCTTCGGCCGACTCCGTGTAGACTTCGATGCGCTCCGCAAGATGAAGGGGTCCCCAAGCTGCATGAAAGTGCGACTATCCCTGGGTGGTTTTGGCAATTCCTAACAACATATAGCTCATTGAGCTAATGCTACTTGAAGATAAATATTTCAGGAAAAGCTCAATGATTGGCATGGCATAGATTAGAAAGTGGACCCCTCAAATTCTAAGGAGAAAAGATTGGCTCAAGCTCAAAGCACAAGACTCTACATTTTACTTTTAGTGATTGAGGGAGTCCTAGATTAGGGGGTCTTCGGACAGCCGGACTATATCCTTTGGTCGGACTGTTGGACTATCAAGATACAAGATTGAAGACTTCGTCCCGTGTCCGGATGGGACTCTACTTGGCATGGAAGGCAAGCTAAGATATACCGATATGTATATCTCCTCCTTTGTAACCGACCTTGTGTAACCCTTGCCCCCTCCGGTGTCTATATAAACCGGAGGGTTTTAGTCCGTAGGACAACGTACAATCATACCATAGGCTAGCTTCTAGGGTTTAGCCTCCCTGATCTCGTGGTAGATCAACTCTTGTAATGCTCATATCATCAAGAACAATCAAGCAGGACGTAGGGTATTACCTCTATCGAGAGGGCCCGAACCTGGGTAAAACATCGTGTCCCCTACCTCTTGTTACCATCCGCCTTAGACGCACAATTCGGGACCCCCTACCCGAGATCCGCCGGTTTTGACACCGACATTGGTGCTTTCATTGAGAGTTCCACTGTGTCGCCACCATAAGGCTCGATGGCTCCTTCGATCATCGCTAGCGATGCGGTCGAGGGTGAGGCTTTCCTCCCCGGACAGATCTTCATATTCGGCGGCTTTACACTTCGGGCCAACTCGCTTGGCCATCTGGAGCAGATTGAGAGCTACGCCCCTGGCCATCATGTCAGATTTGGAAACTTGAACTACACGGCCAATATCCGCGGAGACTTGATCTTCGACGGATTCGAGCCCATGCTGGACGCGCCGCGCAGTCACGACGAGCAAGACGTAACTCTGTCGTCGGACGGTGTTCAGGAGATCGCATCCGCAACTATTGCAGCCTTTAATTCGGAGCAAGTCATGCCATCCGAGAGCGGAGGGATGGACCCTGCCATGGAGGACGCACTCTCAGCGGCAATATAGCCGGATACTGACTTCACCCCTTACGAGAGTCGTGTTGCCAAACCATTGGATTCATCCTCGGCCACGGACTCCGAGCCGCTCGTATCCGTGCCCGTCCAGTCTGACTTGGCGCCGATCATGGAGTTCACCTCCGCGGATATCTTTCAGCACTCACCTTTTGGAGATGTGCTAAATTCATTAAGGTCTCTCTCTCTATCAGGAACCTTGGCCGAACTATGTCTGGCCAGAATGGGATGCGGACGATGAAGAAATTTGCTGCCCACCCACCACCCACTTAGTAGCCACTGTCGACGACTTAACCAACATGCTCGACTTCGGCTCCGAAGACTTCGATGGTATGGATGACAAAGCCAGAGACGAACAGGATCCACCGCCCTTGGGGCACTGGACCGCCACCTCATCATGTGATATATATATATATATATATATATATATATATATATATATATATATATATATATATATATATATATATATATATATATATAGTGTGGACACCCCCAATGAAGCCAACGGCAAGGAGAAAGCGGAGGATGACCCCTCCAGGAAGCAACCCAAGCGCCAACGTCAACGGCGCCGCTCTAAGTCCTGCCACAGTAAGAGCAGTGATACCGACACAGGAGATAATAACACTCCAGATAGCGTCGAGGATAACAACAATCCCCTCTAGCACGGCGAAGAGCTAGAGGACGAACAAGCTAGCCCCCAGAGCAGGCAGCAGATGGAGAACCAGAGGAGGACAATTACATGCCTCTCTCTGAAGACGAGGCGAGCATCGGCGATGATGAATTCATCGTGCCTGAGGACCGCGTCGAGCAAGAGCGCTTCAAGCGCCGGCTTATGGCCACGACAAATAGCCTAAAGAAGAAATAGCAACAGCTTCAAGCTGATCAAGACTTGCTAGCAGACATGTGGACCAAAGTCCTTGCGGCCAAGGAACATGAACTCGAGCGCCCGTCCAAGTGTTACTCAAAATGCAGGTTTCTAACTCACCTCGAGGGGGAAACATTCAAACCTTATTCACCAGTGTACAATGCGGCTGACCGGCCACTATGCGGCTGAGCCAGAGAGGCGTTTCAGCCCAAAGTTCAGCCCGCACCCCATCGCCACTCAGTCAAAGGTACTAAGGCCCGTGTTGGTGTACTAGAATAGGGGTACCCTAGTACCCCGAACTTGTGCACGGGCAGTTGCAGCACCCCGCGGCAAGGCTTGCCGGGCAAACGCCAAGATCCTCTGTGGTTCCCTTGGAGCCATTCAAGAACAAAGTATTTAAGCTCAGGAGACAAGGCCCTGGCAAGAGGAGCTTGCCGGGAAGGCCAACCATGGCACTCCAAGGAACTTGCCGCGATGCGCCACGCGCTCCGGCAAGGCAACAAGGCCCCGGCAAGAGGAGCTTGCCGGGAAGACCAATCAAGGTGCCTCGAGGCCCGATGAGCGACAAGCTTCCGGACCCGACAAGATAACAGCAGCGGCAAGGTGCTTGCCACGGCAGGCGGCCACTCTGTGCCCACGCTCCAGCGCATCCACCAACGTGTCGCTCTGGGGGCCTCTCCAGGCGCGCGTGGCAGGAGGCTGTGCAGCCAGCGGTGTGTAGTGGCATGCGAAGCTGACAAGATCGCCATCGTGGCGAACGGTGGCGCCCCTAACGGTCCTTTTCTGCACTGTTTGGGCGACTCAGACGGGCATTTAATGCCCTTGTCCCCTGCCGTCAGGGTTAGGTAGGGTGCACTGTACAAGTAACTGTACCAACCACCTCACTTTTTACATTTGTACCCTTCTCTGCGTTGCCACCTGTCGGTGACCCCTTTAGCGTATAAAAGGAGGCCCATGCGCAACGTAGAAAGGGTTCGAGGGATGGCGAGGTTCGACTAGTTCGGAACCCAGAAAAACACTACGCTCCCTCTCTGGAGCAAGAACGCAAGATAATCAAACAAGCAGCAGTAGGAGTGTTATCTCTTCGGAGAGCTCCGAAGCTGGGTAAACTGCTTGTGTGCTTCGCCTTGATCTGCTCTTCGTGCGATCTCCGCCCCCTGCCGAACCGAAAGGGGCTCGGTCCGCCGGCCCCATAGGTGTTCGTGGATCAGTTTCATCGACATCTTTGGCGCGCCAGGTAGGGGGCGTCGAGGTTGTGTGAACTTGATCCGGCGTTCACACGAGCTAGATCTTCATTCCCTTCATCAACATGCCATCGAAGAAGGAGACTTCGGCGGCAGCCGCTCCGTCCACGTCACTTCCGCCACTGTTGGAGCAAACGGGTGGTGGAATGGACGCCGGCGGAAGAATGGACGTCGACGAGGAAGCTTATGATGCTGCCAGGTCCAAGGACAAGGCTGCACAAACCTCGGCGACTGTACATGTTCCGCGCCACTCTCAGGAGGCGCAAGACCAACAACGTCATGGCACTCACAGTGCCATACGCGTGATAGGCCAAGACCAAGCTGATGGATCTCGGGGCGCTCAAGACCAGCATGCACGCCAGCGTGCTGGCACGAGCGGGGCACGGTCGCCTGGACGGGATACTGCTCCTTCTAACGTAGTTAGAAGTCCGAGCATGTCCCGCTCCTCGCGCCGTCCGCCACTACCACCCACCACTCCAGCAGAAGCTTTGGCGCGAGCTCAACTGCTCCTAGATTACCCTCCGACGTCGGACAAGATCGACGAGTGGAGGGCCACCATTCAGAGTCTCATCGGCTATGCCAACGGCGACACTCCACAACGGCCGAGCATGTCGCCGCCGCAGCAGGGTTGCCGGGCGCGAGCCGGTGGCGACGAAACAGGTGGAGGTGCAACTACCATGCAATCACCACCCCGAAGGCCAAGATCGCCGACTCGCCGGATCCACCTCGACAGCGACTCCACCGCATCGTCGGACCCACGAGCTCATCGCGATCAGCGCCAAGTTCTTCATGATCGACAACAAGAAGACGCTCGAACTTGCATCGAGCGCCGAAGAGAAGCGCGACGTCAATCCGACAAGCGCGCTGGGCCCTCTGTTGACATGCATGCGCCAGGGGAACCAGGCGATCTGCCGTACGCGGTAGGTTGCCCTGCATTCACTCGTGAGCTACGGCAAGTGCAGTGGCCCAGCACGAAGAACTTCAAGCCAGATGTACTGGAGAAGTACGACGGCAAGACGCATCCGTCGGAGTTCCTCAGCATCTACACCATTGCGGTGCAGGCTGCCGGGGGATGGGATGACAAGATCCTTGCCAACTACTTCCCGCTAGTGCTCAAGCCCAACGTCAGATCCTGGCTCATGCACTTGCCGGACAACTCCATATCCTCTTGGGCTGATCTGTGCCATCAGTTTGTCGGCGCCTTCATAGGCGGACACAAGCCTCATGGCCAAGAGAGTGATCTTCATCTGCTCGCCCAGAAGGAAGGAGAGCCCCTGCGCAAGTACATTCAGAGATTCAGCAGTGTGCAGCACAACATCCCAGACGTCCACCCTGCCGTGGTGATCAGCGCGTTCCATCAGAACGTGCGAAACCGCAGGATGCGGGAGGAAATGGCGATGTGCAAGATCAGGGACGTCAGTGAGTTATATGCACTGGCCAACAAGTGTGCACGTGCTGAGGAAGGGAGGAGACTCCCCGAAGAGAATGTAGGAGCGGGAGGATCTGACAGTGAAGATGCTGCCCCGGCAAGGAAAAACCGGCGGCGGAACAACAGGAGGAGGAAAGGCAAAGAGGTGCTAGTTGTTGAGCTGTCCGGCAACGGTGGTGGCGCCAAGAAAGCCAAAGCTGGTGACTCCGGCAAGGAGGTTGCCGCGGAGATGGCGGTCGCCGACAAGCAGGACGGCACCAACAAGCAGTATTGCAAGATCCACCGCACCAAGGGCCATGATCTCCAAAGCTGCAAGAAAGTCGAGCAGCTTGTTGAGCAATAGAAACCTGAATACGAGTGGCGCGACAAGGAGAAGGCCCAGGAAGGTGCTGGGGGATCCGGCAAAAAATGTCCCCGCCGAGGAGGACGCCGCGGCAAGGCCAAGCAGCGGCAAGGAGAGAGACTTCCTCGCGGCCGCGACAAGGATGAAGATGACGACGACGATGAAGACATGGATGATGAGGAGACAGATGAGCAGGAGTTCCAGAAAGCCACAGAGGTCCTGTGCGTTGACGATGGTGCTTCTCTGCATACCTCGCACCGTCAGCTCAAGCAGTGGGTGCGGGAGGTTAATGCAGCAGAACCACCCGTCGAGTCACGCAAGCCTCTGAAATGGTCCAGCACGCCTATCATCTTTGATATTGAGGACCACCCTGGTCGCATAACTGCGGTCGGATGCTTGCCGATGCTGGTGTCACCAACAATCTGCAACCTCAAGGTCACTAAGATGCTAGTTGACGGCGGGGCCGGCTTGAACCTGATCTCCTCCGCGGTGCTCCAGAAACTCCAGATCCCTGACAGCGAGCTCAAAGAGACCGGTACATTTCAAGGAATCAACCCGGGAAGGAGCAAGCCGAAGGGAAAGATCACGTTGCCGGTAACATTTGGCAGCGAGCTGAACTTCAGGACTGAGAGGGTCACGTTTGATGTTGCTGACTTTCCATTACCTTACAATGGAATCCTTGGCCGTCCGGCACTCGCCAAGTTCATGGCAGCCTCTCACTATGCGTACAACGTACTGAAAATGCCAGGCCCGGTAAGTGTCATCTCTGTCCCTGGCGACAAGAAGGATGCTCTTATCTGTGCCGACAAGATCTACCGGGAAGCAGCAGCCGCAGCAGAACACAAGACACTTGCCGCTGAAGCTCCCAGGGGGAAGAAGAAGACCAAGTCCGGCAAGAGCTCTGATGCCCACTCTGGCAAGCGAACCTCTTCGGAGTGCTGCGCTACCGTCGAGGACGCACCATCGAGCTCCACCGGCAAGTGTAACAAGGCAATGGCAGCTCCACCTGAGACCAAGAAGGTGTCCGCCAAGGAGGACGGCACTGGTGGTACCTTCACCATCAGCGCCACTCTTGACCCCAAATAGGAAAGCGCGCTCGTTGCTTTCCTGCGGGCGAATGTCGACGTGTTTGCGTGGCAACCGTCTGATATCCCCGGTGTTCCCAGGAAAGTAATTGAGCACCACCTTGCCGTCTGTCCTCATGCGCGGCCCGTCAAGCAGAAAGTCAGGAAACAGGCAGTGGAGCGCCAAGAATTCATCGCAGAAGAAATCAAGAAGTTGGAAGCAGCAGGCCTTGTCAGAGGAGTGCTCCATCCCACGTGGTTGGCCAATCCTGTCGTCGTGCGCAAGGCTAACGGGAAATGGAGGCTTTGTATTGATTTCACTGATGTTAATAAAGCTTGTCCCAAAGACCCATTTCCCTTGCTGCGCATTGACCAGATTGTTGACTCCACAGCCGGATGTGATTTGCTTTCATTTCTTGATGCATACTCAGGATACCATCAGATCTTCATGGCAGAAGAGGATGAAGAGAAAACCGCATTTATCACCCCGTGTGGCATGTGCTGCTTCGTACGGATGCCTTTCGGTTTGAAGAATGCTGGTTCAACATTCGCAAGGGTAGTCCACCACGCTTTTGAGCCGCAGATGCACAGAAATGTGGAAGCCTACATGGATGACATAGTGGTCAAGAGCAAGAACAGGGCGACCCTGATTCAAGATTTAGACGAGACATTTCCAAATCTTCGCAAGATCAACTTCAAGCTTAACCCTGAGAAGTGCGTGTTTGGAGTCCCTTCTGGCAAGCTTCTCGGGTTCTTCGTGTCTCGGCAGGGAATTGAAGCCAATCCCGACAAGATCAAGGCCATTGAGCAGATCGAAGCACCAAAGCGCGTCAAGGATGTACGAAGGCTTGCCGGTTGCATGGCCGCTCTCAGCAGGTTTATCTCTAGATCTGCTGAGCGCGCCCTGCCATTTTTCAAAATTTTGAAAAAGGCAGGTCCAATAAAATGGACTCCGGAGGCGGAGGCTGCGCTGCAGGACTTGAAGAGATACCTGTCCTCCACTCCAAGACTTGTCGCACCTAAGCCGCAAGAGAAGTTGCTGCTGTATATAGCGGCAACCAATCAAGTGGTTAGTGCTGCGTTAGTGGCGGAGAGGGAGGCAGATGATGAGCCAGCAACCACAGCAGGTGCATCCAGCGACAAGCAGGGGGCTTCGCCGACAAGCTCTGGTCCCGACAGAGATGGATCTGCGCAGGAGCATGATAAGATGCAGAAGAGAATGGTGCAGCATCCAGTTTACTTTGTTAGTTCCCTTCTACAGGGGGCTAGATCAAGGTACTCTGGTGTGCAGAAGTTGCTTTTCGGCCTTCTCATGGCCTCGAGAAACCTGCGCCATTACTTTCAAGCACATGAGATCACAGTCGTCACTCGCTTTCCGCTGAAGAGGATACTGCAAAATCCAGAAGCGACAGGCAGGGTTGTCGAGTGGGTGCTGGAACTGTCAAGCTTTGGCCTCAAGTTTGAGAGCACTTCAACTATCCAAAGCAGAGCATTGGCAGAATTCATAGCAGAATGGACGCCAACACCAGATGAAGAAATTCCAGAGATAAGCATCCCCGTCAAAGAGGCAAGCAAAGAGTGGCTGATGTACTTTGATGGTGCCTTCTCGCTGCAAGGCGCCGGTGCGGGCGTGCTGCTTGTCGCGCCCACCGGAGAGCACCTCAAGTACGTAGTCCAAATGCACTTTCCCAAGGCGCAAGCAACCAACAATACTGCAGAGTATGAAGGATTGCTTGCCGGTCTCAGAATCGCAGCAGACCTTGGGATCAAGAAGCTCATTGTCAGGGGTGACTCACAGCTTGTCGTCCGCCAAGTGCACAAGAACTACCAGAGTCCATTGATGGAAGCATATGTTGATGAAGTGAGGAAGCTAGAAGAGCACTTTGACGGCCTACAGATGGAGCATATCCCAAGAGCTCAGAATGACATTGCCGATGGCCTGTCAAAGTGCGCCGCACTAAAGCTACCTGTGGAACCAGGGATCTTTGTGCTCAAGTTGACTCAACCATCCGTAACACCATCAACTGGACGAAGCAAGAAGAGGAAGTTAGTTTCTGGTGACAACTTTCCGGCAGAGCTCCCCGAAGCCACCGCCAAGAAAGTCCCCAAGATCAACACCAAGGATGCTGAGGGGCAGTCTGCTCCGGCAAGCCTTATGGTTTGTTCCGTTGAAGCAGACGCTCCCGACAAGTTTTGCTCCGGCAAGCTTGCCGGGGAACATCAAGCTCCGGCAGGGCCGCAAGTCCTTGCCGTAGAAGCGGATGTTCCCGCAGCAGCAGATGTGCCTTTAGTCCTTGTTGTCGAGCCACAAGCTCCAGCATGGGCACAGCAGATTGTCCATTTCCTTCAGACAGGAGAACTTCCTGAAGAGCAAGAAGAAGCTGAAAAAGTAGCCCGGCAGTCAAGTATGTACCAGTTTGTCGATAGCATACTATACAGAAGAAGACTCAACGGTGTGAAATTGAAGTGTATTTGCCAGGAAGATGGACAAAAGCTGTTGGCAGAGATACATGGAGGCATATGTGGCCACCACATTGGCGCAAGAGCACTTGCCGGCAAAGCCTTCCGGCAAGGTTTCTTTTGGCCGACAGCCCTCCAGGATGCAACTGCACAAGTAACCAAGTGTGAAGCATGCCAGTTCCATTCCAAGCAGATACACCAGCCAGCTCAAGCTCTCCAGACGATCCCTTTATCCTGGCCATTTTCGGTCTGGGGGCTCGATATCCTCGGCCCTTTCCCCCGAGCTGCCGGGGGCTTTGAGTAGTTGTACGTTGCAATCGACAAGTTCACAAAGTGGCCGGAAGTGCAGCCAGTGAGGAAGGTGACAGCACAGTCAGCAGTCAAGTTCTTCAGGTCAATTGTTTGCCGTTTCGGGATCCCTAACGGGATCATCACCGACAACGGCACGCAATTCACGAGCCGCACCTTCATGCAGTACGTCCAAGACCTTGGCGCCAAGGTCTGCTTCACTTCTGTTGCTCATCCGAGAAGCAATGGTCAAGCAGAGAGGGCGAATGCTGAAGTGCTGTGCGGGCTCAAGACCAGAACTTTCGACAGGCTGCACAAGTGCGGAAGAAACTGGATCGACGAGCTGCCGGTGGTTCTTTGGTCAATCAGAATGACGCCAAATCGAGCCACTGGCCAGACACCTTTCGCTCTAGTCTATGGAGCAGAGGAAGTTCTCCCCATGGAACTCGTATACGGATCGCCTCGAGTGCTCGCTTATGATGAGCTTGAGCAAGAACAGCTGCGACAAGACGACGCGCTGCTCCTTGAGGAAGATCGTCTTCAGGCTACTGTACGAGCTGCTCGATACCAGCAAGCTTTGCGCCGCTACCATAGCCGCAAAGTTAAGGCCAGAAGCTTCGAGGAAGGCGACCTTGTTCTTCGGCGCGTTCAGTCCACCAAGAATTCCAACAAGTTGACGCCAAAGTGGGAAGGCCCTTATTGGGTGAAACGAGTCACAAGGCCCGGCGCTGTCCGCCTTGAGACCGAAGATGGCATTCCGGTGAGCAACTCCTGGAACATAGAACATCTTCGTAAGTTTTTCCCGTAGGGCGCGGTTGCCGGAACCCGTTCCGGCAACCACCTTTTGTACAAGTCTTGCCGTTGTTGCATGTAATCCTTTGTACAAAGCCGGGCGCAGATCCCGTGCATAAATAGAACCCCATGTGCTCCGCACAACTTGTCCATTTCATGCATTAGTTTCTTTCTTGCATGTGTTATCTGACACTTTGTGCACCACCTACATCCGGTAAGCAATAACGAGCCGAAGGGCTCCATATCTTTATTTTCTCTTCTTTCTTCTTTTCAACAAAGGAAAAGAAGGTTCCCTCACACACAAGTTTGCCGGGGGGGAGGAGAAGATTGTGGTATGGACCAGGCGTCGTTCAAGCAAAGTTTTGCCTTGACGGGAAGCAAACGACAGAAAAGCTAAGTTGCCAAAGTTTGAGCAATCAGTTTTTAAATTTTTGAGTTATCTTCCTCGAACGACCCTGCTTTGTATGGAAAACCCGTGCATGGAGGAACCAACTCGTGGCTAGTTCTGCCCTTACTTTTTTTCGAGTCCGCTCAACAACTTAAGTGTGCTGCATCTAGTCGCGACAAGGTTTCTTGTCGGAAGCAGCGCCGCCAGCAGGCTGCTGAAGTTCCGCACTCAGCGCTCGCGGCCCGGGTGCCTGCGCCGACAAGTTCCCTAGAAGCGTAGGGTAAAAACATACAAAGGAAGGAATCTAGTAGAGGAAATAACATAGCAACTAATAACAGAAATAAAGTTATATTACAAGATAACTTGTCGCAGCTCTAACAGACTGTTTTCGTAACATGATTAGCAGCGACAAGGGAAAAGAAGAAATGGGCGGCCTAGTCTACGCGGTCGCCCTCAACCCTCTTGATCTCGCTCACGTTGTCCACAATGGGTGTGACAAGGGCCTTGAGTGCGTCCCGATCAGCGTCTGGCGGCAAGGACATGAGGACGTTGGTGAAGCTGAGGCCTGGATTGTGGAAGGCCACCTTCATCAGCACCTTCTGGAGAACCCCGGCGCAGATTTTGCGCGACTCGTCGGCCAGCTGCTTTGGGATCCTCTCCCGGAGCCGCTGGAGTGTCGTCGCCACGCCCTTGAAGAACAGGCTGAGCTTGGCGCTGGGTTGGAGATTCTCGTCGGAGGGATACCCAAAGTCCTCCATCCCCAGATGCGCCAGCTCCTCGTCGATGACTGCGGCAATATTCACCAGACCCTCGGTCCAGTGCTCCACAGTATCTCTGAATGAGTTCTGGGTAACTGCGATGCTCTCCAGCAGCGCCGTGTCAGCCTTGACCTTCTTCGACAAGGTCTTCTCCCGCTCCTTGGCGGCCTCCAGCGTCTGCGTCAGTGTGGCCAGCTTCAACTCCAGGTCTGCATTGGAATCCTTGGCGGCGCTGAGCTCCTTGCCCCTCTCAGCGAGAAGACCCTGCAGCTCACCGTGGGCGGCAGCATCCTTCTCACGCTCACGCTTGAGCGCGGCAAGCTCCTCGCCGCTCTTCTCGATATTGGCCTCTAGCTGTGCCACCTTCTCCTCCAGCTCTTTCTTGGCGGCCTCTATGGTTGCGGCAGCGTCCTTTGCTTCCTTGAGCGCCCTGCCAAGTGCTTGCTCGCGCTCGGCGAGCTCCTCCTCGTAGCTGTCGAGGTTGGCCTTCCGCTGCACCAATTCGCCTTCTCGCGCGGACTGCTTCTCGGCGGCCAGCCTTTGTTCCTCCTCAGCTTCGGCCTTCTCGAGAAGGATGGCCGTGCGCTCCTCGTCGAGTCGCTCCCGCTCATGTGCCAGGGACCGGAGAGCTTCTTGATTGTGGCCCCGGAGCTCCTCCGCGCGCTTCTCCATATCAACTCCCGCCTTCGCGACAAGCGCTTCCCGGGAAGCCAGCTTGGCTTGCCGTGCGTGGTAGAGTGATAGCAGCTTCCGCAGCAGCTGCTCCTCCTCAGGCTCGCCACTGCTACTGCTGGGCGCGTCGACCAACGACAGTCCAGCGGAGGCAAGCACCTCCTCATCGAAAGTTTCCCCCTCGACCGGCGCCCTGGAGCTCGACGCCTAGGGTAGCTTGATGAAGATACCGTCGCCGGCCTTCAAGTAGGCGCCGGGCTGGGGCTCCTCGGAGCCCAGCTCCGCAGCAGCGGCAGAGGGATCGGCGGTCGGTGCAGCACCTGGCGCTCCTGCGGCCTCAGGGTCGTCAGTGCGATCGCCCGACCCCTCGCCGGCTTCTGCGGCGGCAGCCTTGGCGGCCTCCTCGCCGGCGGTCTCATCAGCACCGGCCCCTTCCTCGCCGGCGCCCTCTGTCTCCATTGGCTCAGCAGCAGATGGGTCTGAAGAACGAAGAAGGGAGAAAAATCAATCAAAAATCCAAGAGAAGAAAATCAGAAGAAGAAGAACCCAAGGGAAAGTTTTTGGACAAGTGAGTTACCTGTGCCAAGATCTGCAGTTGCGGTCTCGGCCACCGCAGGATCGACGGTGCTGCCCCTTGTCGGAGAGTTCTCCCTTGCCGGAGAGCGCTCCCTTGCCGGGGACTCCTCCCTTGGCGGCGTAGTCGAAGCAGATGGCACTTCGGGACCAGCTTCCGGGCGCTCCCGATATGGCTGCTCTGCTCCTACACAAATCAACAAGCAAGATATCAACAAATGAAAAAGCACTCATGTGCACCCGAGAGCAGAAAGCTAACTATGAACTTACGCTGGGGGCTGCGCTGGGGGCTGCTTTGAGGAGTGGTTGCCGGGTCCGTCAAGGTGGTCTCGGACCCACCCCCTGCTGACACGGTGGGGTCATCTTCGATGACAATCACCGCGGCCTTGGCCCTCTTCGCCGATCTCTGGGCCAGCGTCCTGAAAAGAAAGGAGTTCAGGTTGAAGCAAGTCAGATACAAGATAAAAACAGCAAAATTGAAGAACTACAAGAGCACTGAAGATACTTACTCTTCTTCCTCCTCGTCGGAGCTGAGCGCGGAAAGATCGAAGTCCGGCTCCCCTCCGGTGCGGTGAGGCGGAGGAGTAGGATCCCTTGCCCGCTTGGCGGGGGCAGTGGCGGTGGCCCGGGAAGATCCCGCTCTAGTTGCCGCTGCTACGTGAGGCGCTCCCGCGGCAACATTGCTTGCCGCAGTAGAGCGTGTCGCACGGCTCGGCGGCTGTTGACCCGGCTGCCGCCCCGCTACGTCCGCGGCCCTGCGAAGACGCCTTCTTGGCGGGGCCGGGGGCTCCGCCTGCGGCAAGCTTTCTGAAGGCTCGGGCTCTTCCTCGCCGGCCTCGCTCGGCTCAGCTTCAGAGCCGGCAGGCTCTTCCTCGCCAATGAACTCCGCGCGCTCGGCGAGGTTGGCCACTTCTGCCGCCTCCGCCTCCTCCATAGTGAACCCGAACGCGCCCGCGGCAGCTGCGGCCGCAACCTCTTCCGCCCTAGTGGCGATGCGCTACAGCTCCTCGTCGGTGGTGTCACGGTTGAGGCTCTTCTGCTCGTCAGCTTGGACCGGCACTTCTTCCAAGTTGTCAAAGAACGCTTGCACGACATCATCCGCAGGCTCTTGCCAAGTTGGAACGATTCCGTGTGAATCGCACAACGGCATCATGGCGCGGATCCGGTCAAGCGAAGAATTATTGCACAATGGAATGACGCCCCTCGGCAGCGTAAATGGGTGCTGGGGATCGCGTTTGAACAACTCCAGGAGCATTGCATCCAGCTCCAAGACGGTGAAGTTGTAGTTGAGGCCCGGCCGCAGCCTCATGATGTCCGCCGAGTTCTTGAATTCCCAGGCGGGCCTCCCCCTCTCCTGCAGGGGGGTGATGCGGCGGCGGAGGAAATCTGCGCCTACATCGCCTACAGTAAGCCCGGCAAGCCTGAGGCGAAGGATCCTAGTAATGGCGATCTTTAGCCTCTCGTCTTCCCGGGCCACGTTGCTCCAGTCATTGCCGCGCACTATTGGAGCTTGGCGCACGACGGTGAAGGGCTGCGGATTCTCCTCGACGATCCAGCACCACTCCGCTCTCCACTCCTCCCACTTGCTGCGGAGCTCACCCTCCAAGTACACCTCCTTCTTGCCGACTCTCGAGATCCAGACGATCCCTCCGGCAAGCGGCTCTCCTCTCTCTACCCGAGGCATGAAGAAGTTGCGGAAAAGGGCAACATTGGGGTGGACTCCGACAAAGTTTTCGCACAAATGTGCGAAAACTACCATGGTTAGAACGGCGTTGGGGGTGAAATCAAGGAGGCGGAGGCCGTAGGTGTTCATGATATCGCAGAAGAACTCCGAGAAGGGCGGGCAGAGCCCGCAATAGAAGAACAGCGCGAAGAATGGGTACCCGTTTGGAGCCAGTCCCGAAGCAGCGGCCGGGAGTACCCTCGTGCGCAGATGCGCCCGCGTCTCCGTCGCCCAAAAGAGGTAGAAGTACTCCCTCAGCTCCTTCGCGCCGAGCTGGGGGGAGAAGATCGCCCGCTCCTTCCGCAGCGCCGTGAGCCGCTGCGCCTCGGCCGACTTCACGCCCTTTCCCTTGTCGGCTTTCTGAGCCATGGCGGAGGTGGTGGGGGAGGTCGACGGCGTTGGTGATGCTGGTGGCAATGGGGGGCGGAGCGCTGCTCTCTCGGCTTCGAGAAGAAGGGGGGGGAGCGGCGGAGGTTCGTGAAGATGGAGTAGTAGCAACCAGCGAGGGGGAACGAACTGCCCCTCTTTCCTCTGCTTATAAAGAGGGACGGGGCGGACGTTTCGCCCTTCCGAATAAAGAACCACCCACGATCTCTCCCACGACGCCGCATTCGACGCGTGCCGTTAGGGGAGAGCGCGGTGGATACGGAGCGAGATTCGGCCTGGCCCAGTCCGCGTGTGCCCGTGCCCTGTCTTGGGCCTGGCCCAACAGCGCTCGGCACCGTCTCTGGCCCAGGCCCGGGGGCTCCTGTCGGTGTACTAGAATAGGGGTACCCTAGTACCCCGAACTTGTGCACGGGCAGTTGTAGCACCCCGCGGCAAGGCTTGCCGGGCGAACGCCAAGATCCTCCGTGGTTCCCTTGGAGCCATTCAAGAACAAAGTATTTAAGCTCAGGAGACAAGGCCCCGGCAAGAGGAGCTTGCCGGGAAGGCCAACCATGGCACTCCAAGGAACTTGCCGCGACGCGCCACGCGCTCCGGCAAGGCAACAAGGCCCCGGCAAGAGGAGCTTGCCGGGAAGACCAAGCAAGGTACCTCGAGGCCCGGTGAGCGACAAGCTTCCGGACCCGACAAGATAACAGCAGCGGCAAGGCGCTTGCCGCGGCAGGCGGCCACTCTGTGCCCACGCTCCAGCGCATCCACCAACGTGTCGCTCTGGGGGCCTCTCCAGGCGCGCGTGGCAGGAGGCTGTGCAGCCAGCGGTGCGCAGTGGCATGCGAAGCTGACAAGATCGCCATCGTGGCGAACGGTGGCGCCCCTAACGGTCCTTTTCTGCACTGTTTGGGCAACTCAGACGGGCATTTAATGCCCTTGTCCCCTGCCGTCAGGGTTAGGTAGGGTGCACTGTACAAGTAACTGTACCAACCACCTCACTTTTTACATTTGTACCCTTCTCTGCGTTGCCACCTGTCGGTGACCACTTTAGCGTATAAAAGGAGGCCCATGCGCAACATAGAAAGGGTTCGAGGGTTGGCGAGGTTCGACTAGTTCGGAACCCAGAAAAACACTACGCTCCCTCTTTGGAGCAAGAACGCAAGATAATCAAACAAGTAGCAGTAGGAGTGTTATCTCTCCGGAGAGCTCCGAAGCTGGGTAAACTGCTCGTGTGCTTCGCCTCGATCTGCTCTTCGTGCGATCTCCGCCCCCCGCCGAACCGAAAGGGGCTCGGTCCGCCGGCCCCATAGGTGTTCGTGGATCAGTTTCGCCGACAGCCCGGGGCAACACAGAGGACCTGCGAGACATCTTGTACAGCAAGGAAAAAATCGCAAGGTCAATATACGGGACACGAACATGTGCGCCCACACGGGACGATGACGGTCCCGTCGGATACACCAATAGTAAATCTTGCCAGGCCGAATACAGCAGACAAGACTCATACGAACTACATCAGGATATAGCCCGGCATAGAGGCGCCGCACACCCCTTATGCTTCACTGATGAAGTTATGAATCATGAATTCCCGGAGGGTTTTAAACCCGTAAATATCAAATCATATGATGACACAACAGATCCCGCTGTATGGATTGAGGATTTCCTCCTTCATATCCACATGGCTCGCGGTGACGATCTACATGCCATCAAGTACCTCCCACTAAAACTCAAAGGACCAGCTTGGCATTGGCTGAATAGCTTACCAGCAGACTCCGTCGGCAGTTGGGAGGATTAGGAAGATGCATTGCTTGACAACTTCCAGGGCACTTATGTGTGGCCACCGGACGCTGATGACTTGAGCCACATAACCCAGTAGCCTGGGGAATCGGCCAGACAATTCTGGACACGGTTCCTGACCAAGAAAAATCAAATCGTAGATTGTCCGGATGCAGAAGCCCTAGCGGCATTCAAACATAACATCCGCGACGAGTGCCTCGCCCGCCACCTCGGCTAGGAGAAGCCAAAATCTATGGTAGACCTCAGAACACTCATGACCCGCTTTTGCATGGGCGAGGACAACTGGTTGGCTCGCAGCAACAATACATCAAGGAATCCGGATACCTCGGATACCAAAGATGTCAACGGTAGGCAGCCTCGTAATAGACCAGAGCGCCGCAATAACGGCGATAACAACGAAGATACGGTAGTCAACGCCGGATTCAAAGGCTCTAGATCCGGTCTGCGGAAAATTTCATTCAAATGAAATACTCCGGCTCCGTCCAGTATGGATCGCATACTGGATCGCTCGTCTCAAATCCACGGCACCACTAAAAAGCCAGCCAATCACACCAATAGAGAATGCTGGGTGTTCATGCAGGCCGGCAAGTTAAATGCCAAAAACAAGGATAAGGGGCTGCATAGCGATGACGAGGAGGAGCCCAGGCCGCCAAACCCAGGGGGACAGAAGGGGTTTCCCCCACAAGTAAAGGTAGTAAACATGATATACGCAACCCACATTCCCAAGAGGGAGCGTAAGCGCGCACTAAGGGACGTCTACGCGATGGAGCCCGTCGCCCTGAAGTTCAACCCATGGTCTGCTTGTCCGATTCCCTTCGATCGCAGGGACCACCCCACTAGCATCCGTCATGGCGGAACTGCCACACTGGTCCTAGACCCCATCATTGACGGATTTCATCTCACTCGAGTCCTTATGGACGGCAACAGCAGCCTGAACCTGCTTTATCATGATACAGTGCGAAAAATGGGTATCGATCCCTCAAGGATCAAACCAAGCAAAACCAGCTTCAAAGGTGTCATCCCAGGTGTAGAGGCCTATTGTACAGGCTCAATCACACTTGAAGTGGTCTTCGGATCACCAGATAACTTCCGAAGCGAAGAGTTAATCTTCGACATCGTCCCGTTTCGCAGTGGCTATCACGCACTGCTTGGGCAGACAACATTTGCAAAATTCAATGCAGTGCCGCATTACACATACCTCAAGCTCAAAATGCCAGGACCTAGCGGGGTCATAACAGTAAATGGAAACACAGAACGCTCGCTCCGTACGGAAGAGCACACTGCGGCCCTTGCAGCAGAGGCACAAAGCAGCCTGTTTAGACAGACCACTCATTCGGCATTACAGCCCCCAGACACCTTCAAGCGCGTCCGTAATAATCTGCAACAGGATCGCCTGGCACGATCTACACTCGCCTAGCAATTCGGCCCCCATCCCAGTCCCAGTGCAGCGACAAAATTCGTGCCGCGCGTACAAAACTAGGCATTGAAAATACCATGGACATAGGCGGGGGCACAATCAGGACACGCCCCGCATTGTGGCTTAACCACACCAGGGGTTGTATACCTTTGACATTCCCTCTCTCTTTCAGGGCCTAATTCTTCGGAAGGCCTTTCCGGCAATTCGACGGCCGGACACATTCCGGAAGCAACAACCAAGGCGGCAAGAAGCTAAGATGAACATGGGAACCGCCAGGTGGTCTCTAGTAATACTTGATATACCCGATTTTCACTATTATTGCGTAGCTTGCCTTGGATAGGACATTTTGAATTGTCCTACTTTACGCTTATTGTGCTACTTGTACCAGTGCGCTTCGATGCATTACTCAAATAACAATGCATATTATTAATCTGCTATTGCATTATTTAAGTTTTTCCCTTTCTCTTATATGTCCATTTACGACATTCCGCACCTGCACGCTCGGGTACGGTTAGTACGCCAGGAGCTCTCGTTCACCCCGTAATACGGCGCAAGAAGTCCAAACACTTTCGACAGTGCGGCACCCCGAACTTATAGCATTATATGTATCAGCTCTGAATCATGTCTTAAGTCAAATGTTGGGTTGCCCGGCTCCCATTCTTTGGTACCTTACGTTCCGCTATTGTGTCCTGGTTCTTCCGGACGAGCACCTCAGTAGAGAAGGCCAAAAATTGACTGTCATGATAAGGCGAGAGACTGGTCGCTGTTCAAGAGGTTTCAAGTACTTAATGACTTTTTCCACTTCGGCTAGGAGTCGGCCTTGTCCGGATTAGGCATGTATAGCGCCCCAAATTCGGCCCTCCGAATACCAGGGGCTTCGCCAAAATTTAAAATCATAGATTTCTATGGCTAAGTGAGAGTGATAACTCATTATAGTCCAATTGCCTGGTTCGTTGTGCTGAACACCTCCCTTGGAGGACCCAAAATTGGGGTAAAGAGTGTTCAGGTTTATCCCGAAGACCCCGATACTAGTTACATGGGGGCAGAAGCCGACGACTGGCCAACTCTCTGATTTTATAAACGGCCACACAGAAGGTAATATTTTAAATTAAGAAAGCGTCACATGGTGCAAATGAACTCATTTCATATTACAGGATCACATGAGCATGTTCATTCAAAAATTACATCCTTGGCACACTCATCTACCACTAGGAGGGATCCCTCCAGGAGACCCGCATAATAATTCTCGGGGCGGCGATGCTCCTTGCCCTCCGGCAGCCCCTCCTTCACAAGCTTCACGGCGTCCAGCTTCGCCCAATGCACCTTCGCCCGGGCAAAAGCCATGTGTGCACCTTCAATACAGACGGACCGCTTGATGGCCTCAAGCCGTGGGCAGGCTTCCACCAGCCGTCACACCAGACCGAAGTAGCTGTCGGACAGGGGCTCACCAGCCCACATCCGGACTATAAGGCCCCTCATGGCCTGTTCGGCCGCCTTTTAAAGTTCGACCAACTGCTTCAGTTGGTCGCTCAAGGCCACGGGGTGTTCGGTCCTAGTATACTAAGACCACAACAACTTCTCCGTTGAGCTCCCCTCCTCAGCCCGGTAAAACTCTGCAGCATCCAGCATGCTGCGAGGAAGATCTGCAAACACTCCTGGAGAGCTCCGAACTCCGGTAAGAAAAAGGAAAGTCTCCTTCACATGCTTGCTTTGCATATTGAATGCCTTACCCGCTACTATCTTCTTTGCCACATCAATCTCCTAGAGGGCCTTCTGGGCTTTAGCCTTGGCGCTCCATACGCTTTCAAGCGCCTGCGTGAGCTCGGACTCCCGCGTCTTGGAGTCAAGCTCCAAGGACTCGTGCTTCTTGGCAAGAGCATCGAGCTCTTGCTGCACCTCGCCCACTTGGGCTTCTTGTTTCTCCCGCTCAATACGTTTTTTGGCCGCTTTGTCTTCGGCCGCAGACAATGCCTTCCTCAGGGTCTCCACCTCGGTCGTGGCCCCTGACAAATTCATGATGATCCTATTACTTTGCAGAGTACTTCTTTTTAACTATATACAATGGGGTATATCTTACCTTTGCTCTCTTCGAGATGCCCTTTGGTAAGGCCGAGCTCGTCCTCAGACCGCTTCAGGGCCTGCTTCAGCGCAGAGACCTCTGCAGTACGTGCGGCAGTGGCCAGCAGGGAAGCCTGCACATACACATAGACATACTCTGATTAGACTCTTGAGTTATCATTTGATACTATATTCGGCTTTTCTTCGCGAACGCCAAACAGAGCATCAGGGGCTACTGTCTATGTGGTAATATTTTTATATTTCGAATGCTTACCTCAAAGCCTGTTAGGAGGCTGGCGCAAGCTTCGGTCAGCCTGTTCTTGGCGGACTGAACCTTCTTAACCACCGCACTCATGATAGTGCGGTGTTCTTCATCAATGGAAGCGATGTGAAGCACTTCCAGCAAGTTGTCCGGTGCCTCTGGTTGGACAGAGGACACCGACACGGATGGTTGGCCCCCCTTAATGGGGGACCGCCTGCTGATGTCCGGAACCATTGAAGGCTCCGGCGCGGTGTCCGGCTAGGGCCTGAACTCGAAGCCCGTAGGAGCCTCACTCCCTTGGTACCCAGGGTGTGGGAGGTCGCCATGAGGCGCCCCCAGGACCGCCTCCCCTTGGGACAGTGCCTCTTGATACACCACCTCGGCGTTGTCCGTAGGGCGAGGGGTGGAAGCCGTCGGAAGAGAACCGCTGTTCATATCCAACGAGCTCAAAGAGCCGCTCGACGAGGGTACGTCGAGATGAGCTCGGACCGGACTGCATAATCGGGTTCGGCATGAGCAAGGGCAGTACAATAAAATGTACCATGAAATACTGTGGTGTCCGGACACTTACGATTTCGCTAGGGGCTTGTCCCTGGGTAGCCACTCGTCGCCACTGTCGGCGGCCGTCGTGGCATAGTCCGAAGGGAGGGTCTTTCCCTTCTTGGACCCTTCGGCCTCCCCGGATGGGTCGGCCTTCCTTTTCTTGTCTCCCCCGGCTGGGGGGGGGGAGAACTTTTCTCCTCCTCCTCATTTCCCCCGGCTGGTTGCGTCGGACAGAACCATCTTGCGTCGGAGACCCTTTCGGGTCCCAGTGGCCTTCTTCTTGGCAGTCTTTTCTGGCACCTCGTAAGGTCCCGGGGTCAGCATCTTCGCCAGAAGAGCGTTTGGCGGATCTTCGGGCAGGGGGGCTGGGCAATCAAGCTGCTCCGCTGTCTTTATCCAGTCCTGTTAGTGATAACGGAGCTTAGATCCTACACATAACTAAACCTGGGCAAATAAATACCCCGAGAAATATAAATGCTTACCGGACCAGCATGGCGCTTTGCGCTGAGTCCGCGGTCTTCGGTAAGAGGGGGAGGGATCTCGGCACTCTTGAACAGCCCCCTCCATACGTCCTTGTGCGTCTTGTCGTAGAGCTCTCGCAGCATCTGGTGCTTGGCCAAGTCGAACTCCCACAAATTGAATGTCCGTCGTTGGCACGGAAGGATCCGGCGGACGAGCATAACCTGGACCACGTTGACAAGTTTGACTCTCTTGTTCATCATGTTCTGGATACATGTCTGGAGTCCGATTAGCTCTATTGAAGAACCCCAGGACAGGCCCTTCTTTTTCCAGGAGGTGAGCCGCGTGGGGATTCCGGATCGAAATTTGGGGGCCGCCACCCAGTTGGAGTCAGCGGCTCGGTGATGTAGAACCACCCCGATTGCCACCCCTTTACGGTATCCACGTAGGTACCCTCGAGCTAGATGACATTGGGCCTATTTCCCACCATGGCGCCTCCACATTCTGCTTGCTGGACTCCCACCACCTTCGGTTTGACATTGAAGGTTTTCAGCCATAGGCCGAAGTGGGGCCTGATGCGGAGGAATGCCTCGCACACGACGATAAACGCCAAGATGTTGACGATAAAGTTGGGGGCCAGATCATGGAAATCCAGCCCGTAGTAGAACATGAGCCCGCGGACAAACAGGTGGAGAGGAAATCCAAGTCCGCGGACGAAATGGGTAAGAAAAACTACCCTCTCATGGGGTTCGGGCATTGGGACGATCTGCCCCACATCGGGCAGCCGGTGCACGATATCCGCGGCCAGATATCCGGCTTCCCGTAATTTTTTGACGTTCTCCTCCGTGACGGAGGAGACCATCCACTTGCCTCCTGCTCCCGACATGCTTGGGGTGGTTCGAGAAGAAGAACGCGAGCTTGGGCACTGGAGCTCGAGTGTGCAGGAATGGGAAAGCGAGAAGGAAGAAGGTGTGGGTGAAAAAAGTAGATCTTTGTCCCTTTTATAAGGGCGGAGGAGGCGATGAGTCTCCCCACTTGCCTGGCAAAACCGCTTATTCCCTAGGTGCCGTAATTGATGGCGCGGTTCGGTTACCCACGTCCGTATTGATGAGAATCCCGTGATAAGGGGAACACGATCTCTGCTTTGACAAGACGTATCAAGAAAACCGCCTCGCGATGTGTGCGGAGCTGGTTGAGAAAAGCGGTTCGAATAATAACCGGGCCATGAAGTGATGTCATACTATCAAAACGTGTCAACAGATTGGATTTGTGAAATATTATTCTCTCTACAATGGTATGTGGAACTTATTTTGCAAGGTCGGACACTATCCTTGTATTCAAACTCTTCTGTGGTGTATTCGGAGGAGGAACCCGCCTTGCAATGCCGAAGACAATATTGCGTGCCGGAGTCATCGTCATTGAAGCCTGATTAAGGGGTTACTGAGGGATTCCTGGATTAGGGGGTCTCCGGACAGCCGGACTATATCCTTTGTCCGGACTGTTGGGCTATGAAGATACAAGATTGAAGACTTCGTCCCGTGTCCGGATGGGACTCTACTTGGCGTGGAAGGCAAGCTAGGAAATATGGATATGTATATCTCCTCCTTTGTAACCGGCCTTGTGTAACCCTAGCCCCCTCCGGTGTCTATATAAACTGGAGGGTTTTTGTCCGTAGGACAACATACAATCATACCATAGGCTAGCTTCTAGGGTTTAGTCTCCCTGATCTCATGGTAGATCAACTCTTGTAATACTCATATCATCAAGAACAATCAAGCAGGACGTAGGGTATTACCTCCATCGAGAGGGCCCGAACCTGGGTAAAACATCGTGTCCCCTGCCTCCTGTTACCATTCGCCTTAGACGCACAGTTCGGGACCCCCTACCCGAGATCCGCCGGTTTTGACACCGACAGTGATCCAAGATCACATTGAGTCCATAGGAAAAGCAAATACTATTAAAAGGGGGTGAGGTGTTGCTTAATGATTTGCTTGCTCAAAATGCTTAGTGATATGCTCCAAAACCCTCAACTACTTTATCATATCCACATATGTCCCAAATCAAAAGTCAAACTTGGCCCCACCGAAATCTTCTATCCGGCACCACCGAGTTCACCTGACATAGCTACTGCCAGAAACCCTATTCACTTCGGTCTCACCGATAGGGATCTCGGTCTCACCGAGATGGAATTGCAAACTCTCTGTTTCTCTTCGTAACCTTTCGGTCCAACCGAGATGAGTGATTTGTCCCACCGAGATTGCAATGCAAACTCTCTGTTTCCCCTTCGTAACGTTTCGGTCTAACCGAGATGAGCGAATCGATCCCACCGAGTTTGCCTGACCAACTCTCTGTTTGCCTATTACCAAAATTGGTCCCACCGAGTTTGTGTAATCAGTCTCACCAAGATTACGTTATGCCCTAACCATAATGGAATCGGTCCCACCAAGTTGACATATCGGTCCCACCGAAAATCCTAACGTTCACATTTTGAACCAAATCGGTCTGACCGAGTTATATGATTCGGTCCCACCGAGTTTGGTGATTTGTGTGTAACGGTTAGCTTTTGTGTGGAGGCTATATATACCCCTCCAACCACTCTTCATTCGTAGAGAGAGCCATCAGAACATGCCTACACTTCCAACATACATTTTCTGAGAGAGAACCACCTACACTTGTGTTGAGGTCAAGATATTCCATTCCAACCACATAAATCTTGATCTCTAGCCTTCCTGAAGTGGCTTTCCACTCAAATCATCTTTCTACCAAATCAAATCCTATGAGCGAGAGAGTTGAGTGTTGAGGAGACTATCACTTGAAGCACAAGAGTAAGGAGTTCATCATCAACACACCATCTATTACCTTTTGGAGAGTGGTGTCTCCTAGATTGGTTAGGTGTCACTTGGGAGCCTCCGTCAAGATTGTGGAGTTGAACCAAGGAGTTTTTACGGGCAAGGAGATCGCCTACTTCGTGAAGATCTACCCTAGTGAGGCAAGTCTTTCGTGGGCGATGGCCATGGTGGGATAGACAAGGTTGCTACTTCGTGGACCCATCGAGGGTGGAGCCCTCCGTGGACTTGCTCAACCGTTACCCTTCGTGGGTTGAAAGTGTGGATTGCCAAAAATCTCCGTGTCTACATTGCGTTTACTCCCTCCAAACTCTTCCCATTACCTTTATATGCAATTGTTTTACATTCCGCTGCTATACTCTTAGAATTGCATATGTGGGTTGATTACTTGATTTGTGCTAAGTTGCTAAAATCTGCCAAGACTTAAAATTCGGAAAAGGCTAGATTTTTATTTGGTCAAGTAGTCTAATCACCTCCCCCTCTAAACATACTTTCGATCCTACAAGTGGTATCAGAGCTTTGGTCTCCATTTGCCTTGATTTCCATAGCTTTGGTGATCATAGCCTTGGTTTCTCAAACTAGGATAGTATGGCGTCTAGTGAGGGAAATTACCATCGTAGAGGTCCTTACTTTGATGGTGCTAATTTTGCTAGTTGGAAGCATAAGATGAAAATGCATATTCTTGGACATAACCCTATCGTTTGGGCTATTGTGTGTATTGGCTTGCAAGGTGAATTTGTTCATGGGAGAGAACCAAACTGTGAGGCTAGCGTGGAAGAGTTGAAGATGCTGCAATACAATGCTCAAGCTTGTGATATTCTCTTCAACGGATTGTGCCCTGAAGAATTCAACAAAATCAGCCGTCTTGAGAATGCAAAGGAAATTTGGGATATTTTGATTGATATGCACGAAGGTACCGACTCCATCAAGGAATCCAAATTGGATGTTCTTCAAAGTCAACATGACAAGTTCAAAATGAAGGATGGTGAAGGTGTCGCTGAAATGTACTCTAGGCTTGCTCTCATCACAAATGAGATTTCCGGCTTAGGTAGTGAAGAGATGACCGATAGATTCATCATCAAGAAGATCCTAAGAGCCTTGGATGAAAAATATGGTACCGTGTGGACATTGATACAAATGATTCCCAATTACAAAGATCTCAAGCCAACGGAAGTCATTAGAAGGATTGCTGCTCATGAGATGTCACTCAAGGATAAGGAAGAGCTTCACAACAGTCAAGTGATGCTTACAAAGCCTCATGTGATGCTCCGACATCATCAAGTGAGAAACAAAACTTCAATGAAGATTTGAGCCTAATGGTGAAGAACTTCAACAAGTTTTACAAGAATAGAAGCAAGGAAAGAAGTTCCAAGTCAAGGTCCTACAATGACAAAAGATCTTCAAGTTGTGAACGTAATTGCTACAATTGTGGAAGACCCGGACACTACTCCAATGAGTGTATGGCTCCCTACAAAAGAAGAGAAGATTCTCCCAAAAGAAGGAGTAGGAGAGAAGAATCACCACCAAGAGAGAGAAGGAGTAGAGATGACCGTTATGAACAAAGAACATCACGAAGAAGCAAGGATTCGGAAAGGAAGGACAAATCATCAAGGGGCTACACAAAACGAAGACATCAAGCTCACGTTGGTGAATGGGTATGCGGCTCCGACTCCGACGATCACTCCGAGAGAAGTTATCACTCCGACTCCGAATATACGCAAGATGAAGGAGTTGCCGGTCTAGCACTTGTGTCAACCAACTCCTATGACATATCTGAGTTACCAAATGAAGGAATTGGAAGATGCTTCATGGCTAAAGGCCCAAAGGTATCACACCCCGAGTATGATCAAGATGACTTGCTAGGTGATGATGATTTACTTGTTGACAATTCTAGTGATTAAAACTATGATGAACTTGCTATTAATCATGCTAATCAAGACAAAATGAATGACGATGATAAGAAGGAGATTGAGCGTCTAACTAAAGAGCTAAACACTCTTAAGTTAGCTCATGAAACTACCTTGGAAAATCATCGAGAACTTTTAAAGACTCATGAGAAGTTACGCTTCGAAAAGCTCTGTCGGCGTTCTGGGAACGGGGGTCCCCAGACTTGCCTGCCTGCGGCCTGCGGCGTGGCTCAAAGGGGGGCCCAGCATGGCCCATCTTCATCAACATAGACCCAAGACCCTCGCGAGGGGCCAAGCCTCGCGGGGCAGACGACACGGAGCTTCCTCAGGCACGGCCTCACCAGGCTGGCTCGCTAGGAGGCGGAGAGATCAAGGCGGGGTACCTCACGAGGTGCCCGTGACGCAAGCCATGACGACCAAGGGCGCCAGGCGGGCGCCAGCCCGCGTAGTGCCCTCCTTTCCCCTTTGGTGCAAAGGGGGCAAGCGCAGCCGCGGGGTACCGAGGCATCAGGCAAAGGTTGCCATTTCAGTGCAACAAGACCAAGACCAGGAGGACTGCAAGATGGAGGTCATCGTGGAGCCCAAGGCGGCATCACCACTAGAGCTTTGTGCAGGCGAGGACCAACTTTAGTCAGGATAAGTGTACTAGATGTTCCCCTTCAAAATGGCCAATTGTTGGCGCCCTTCCCGCTCAATATTTGGGAAGAGGCCCAGGGCCATTGCCTATAAATAGGACCAGCCACCCACAAAGAGGTTAGAGGTTATAGGTTAGAGGTTAGAGGTTCGAGGTTCGATGTTGGAGATCGAGCATCGACGATCAAGGATCGGATTGAAATTAGAGAGAGAGAGAAGGGTGACTGAACTCCTCCTAGCAGTTCGCCCCCCCCCCCCCAGCCAAGAACAGACCCTTGCGAGGCTGTTCTTCCTTGTATTGTTCATCATCATCAGCCCAAGAGGCAATCCACCACACCACACACTGGAGTAGCGTATTACACCACAACGGTGGCCCGAACCAGTATAAACCCTATGTCTCTTGTGTTGTTCTTTCCATAGCTTAGATCTTAGCGAGGCGGAGGGGTGCAGGTAGGTAGGAGGCGAAATCTCCGCGCGCACCCCAGTGTTCGAACGTCAAGGGTCTGCCGGACCCCGAAATCCGACATTTGGCGCGCCAGGTAGGGGTGCGCCGGAATTCGTCTTCCACCACCCCGTTCTCCTCCGACCATCGCGCCCATGTGTGACGCTAGTCGGGCCCGCGCCGAGCGCCAGGCCGCTCTCGCTTCTCGCGTCGCCCAGATGGCTCCTGTCGGCGGGCGTCCTCGCCGTTCCCCGTCACCTGCCGTCAACGCCTCCACCGGCCCAGCGGGGGATGAGCAGCAAGCGTCGTCTCAGCATCCGTCCGTGCGGCAAGACGGCCGCACCGCTACTCCCTCACTCACCCCAGCCGGTTCTTCGTCCCGCGTGCTCCGCGCACCATGGAGGCTCGAGCTGCGCTCATCGCGGCAAACGAGCTCCTGCGCTACCATCCCGTCGACGACGTCTATGAAGAATGGCTCGATCGCGTCGCCGAGCTCGTCCGCGCCGCAGGGGGCTCTCCTGCGCCGTCCGTTCCGCCGCACCGCACCCCGCCCCGCGCGGGCGACGAGGCTCCGGCGGTGCCCCGGCCGCCTCCTCCTCAAGAAGCCGCCATGGCTCCAAGGCGTGTGGCCCCTGGGCGGAACCCGCTCCGTCAGGTGCCAGCGCGGCAAGAGCAGAGCTGCCAAGAAGTCCCTCGCCCGCAAGAAGCTGCCCGGGCGCTCCCTGCTCCAGCACGTCGCGACCATGCTCCTGCTCCCGCATGTCAAGTCCCCGCGCTGCTCCCAGCTGTAGCGCGTGGGGACATGCAAGACCAAGCTCTTCGTCACCCAAGGCCTCCCGTGGCCACAGCAGGCTGCCGTGCATTCACCGCCGAGCTACGCAGCGTCGCGTGGCCCGGCAAGTTCAAGCCAGACCTGCCTCCTCGTTACGACGGCACGGCCGACCCTTCGGAGTTCCTCCAGCTCTATGAGCTGGGCATTGAAGATGCCAACAGAGACGAGAAAGTCATGGCGAACTGGTTTCCCATGGCGCTCAAGGACGGGGCCCGCACATGGCTCCTGAACCTGGCTCCGGGCACGATCTCCTCCTGGGACTAGATGCGCACCCGCTTCATCGCCAACTTCCAAGGTACTCGCGACCGGCCACCCGCCGTGAGCGACATGCGCCGCATCAAGCAACAACCCGGAGAGACCCTGCAGAAGTACATCCAGTGCTTCAACAACGCACGCCTCAAGATTCCCAAGGTGACTGAGGAGGCCATCATCTCAGCCTTCTCCGACGGCGTGCGCGATGTCAAGATGAAGGAGGAGCTAGCGATGCATGAAGATCTGTGCACTTCCTTGGAGCTGTTCAACTTGGCAACCAAGTGCGCCAGGGCTGAGGAAGGGCGTCTCTCCCTCCTCGAGCTGCCTGCCACAGACCCAGAAGAGAAGAAGCCCAAGGCCAAGGATGTGAAGCGCAAGGGGGCTGCCGTGCTCGCGGCAGAACCAGACACCAAGCGGGGCAGAGATCAGCCCGAACCTTCCAAGGGCAGTCGATAATGTGTGTACCACGACCTCCACACCCACAACACCAACGAATGTCAAGAGCTCCGAGCCGTGCGAGAAGGAAGGATCGGTCGTCGCCCCGACCGCGGTGACCGGGGCTACGGTCGAGGAGGAGGAAGGAACGCAGGACGCTGGGAAGACCGCGGCCCGCGCCAAGGGTGGCGCGATCAACCTCGCGAGGATCGCTGGCAAGATCCGCCTCGCGAGGGAGACTGGAGGGATCAGCCTCGCGAGGATCGCCCGCAAGGCAACGCAGGACTCTCTCCGCTGCCGCCGCAGCCAAGGAGAAACGAGGACCGCGACCAGGACGAGGGGCTGGGGGCTTCCAGGAGCCGTGTGCGATCGCCTGCATCCTGGGCGGGGCTCAAGCCCCAGCCTCTCAACGCATCTTCAAGCAGTTCGCCCATGAAGTGAATGCAGTCCTCCCCAAGCTCGAAGCCACGCGCCCTCTCAGGTGGTCGGCGTGCACCATCACGTTCAGCTCAGCAGATCAGCTCAAGTGTGCAGCTACAGCAAGAGTCCTCCCTATGCTTTGTTCCCCAATCATCACCAACGTGGTGGTCACCAGGACCCTCATCGATGGTGGTGCAGGGCTCAACGTCCTGTCCGTGGAAACATTCAACAATCTCCAAGTGCCCTACAGCCAGCTTCAGCCAACCAAGCCTTTCTCTGTAGTCACCGACGGCTCCACGGTCCCGATTGGGCAGGTCCGCCTCCCTGTCACCTTCAGGGCACGCGACAACTACTGCACCGAGCTCATCGACTTCGACGTCGCTCACATTCTCCTTCCGCACAATGCCATCCTTGGGTACCCAGCGCTGGCCAAGTTCATGGCCGTAACTCACCACGGCTACAATGTCCTCAAGATGCCAGGAAGTGGCGGAGTCATCGCGGTGCCCTGTGAAGAGAAAGACGCGGTGTGTTCCCTGGAGCGAGCCTGTCAGGCCACGTCACTGGAAGACCCGGATCGCGGAAGCAGGAGGCTTCTCGAGACCGCCCCCAAGAAGAAGAAGACATCATCCAGCCCGGCCCCTCAGGAGGCAGGCCCCTCTGGGCCCGCGCCTGCCCAGGGGGAACCTCCTTCCCTCGCATAGGAAAGCGCGCCCGGCACCCTCCTCACGCAGGGCTCGGGGGCTCTCCCCTGGAGGGCCACCGACCTGGCTAAGGTCACGAGGGAGGCGCTTGGCCACCACATGGATGCATGTTTCGAAGCACGTTTCCCTCAAGAAGGAGTAAGGCAAGGAGAGCCAGACCCTCAGGAGTTCGTCAGCAAGGCCATTCAGGAGCTACAGGAGTCAAGAGTCATGAAAGGCGGCCGCCGCCTACCAGCAGTGGCTCCTCATCCAGGCGAGGATGGTGGGCTGCGCGTCCGCATCGACATACAACGCTCAATCGAGTCGCCTCTCTGGAGCGCCTCTGGCCCTCGCGAGTGGGGCGCTGCGGAGGTCCACCCCATAGCTACGTTCGCATGCCTTACGGCTTGCCGAACACGGCTGCCACGTACCAGCGCCTCGTGAGGGGCATCATGGAGGCACAAGAGGCCAGGCGTTCTGCAGCCCTGGCAGAGATGGAGATGGTCTACGAGGAGCCGCCAGCACCTCCGGAGCCTCCCGAGGCCCCTGGGCCTGGGGGCTCATGAGGATCGGCTTCCGCAGCCCACCGAGTCTGCTACACCAACACTCCTTCGTCCTCAACATCATCAGGTGACATCTTTCAAGTTTCACTTCCAGCTGGGAGCGCCCCCCAGGGCTGCATTATTCCCAGGCTGCGTGGGTCCGTCCCTGCGGCATGTATCCCTTTTATTTCATGTTGTTAGCTTACTTTGTTTGGGGCGCCCCTCGGGCTGCATCATCCCCAAGTCGCTCGGTCCTGACCTAGTGACGTCCACCTTCCCAACATCTATTTGAATGAATCCACTCCTCCGTGGCTAATGAGTTTGACCTAGTTGCCCGCTCAACTGACGCCAACTGACGAAGCTGCTCCCAAACGGCACGACACTTGCGCATGGGTCCGTCCCTGCAACGCCGACAAACCTGAATGGCTGAGCTCTGGCCGTGGCAGCCCCGCATGGCGCCACCTCTTCAAGCCTTCAATGCCTCATCGCCCCTCGGAGCAACCAACGGCTGACTGTCAATTGTCATGGCAACCCCTCGTTCTTTCTATGATAGGTCTACAGGATCTCCTAAAGGAGCTGCGTCAGGTGAGGCCCTTGCGGTGTCTCCTTCACTCTCATCCGCGCGAACCGCTTGCACGTTAAAGGGGGGTGCCTGAGCATTAAGACTCAGGGCTCCTACTGGCTCTCCAGCCCTCACCCTCTGGCCTTGTCCACGGCATTGCAACCTGGCATACCAGCGACGACTGAGACTCGCTCGAGGGACGGGACCTAAGGACGTAGAGCAGAAAGGGGAGCAAAGGCGAGAGGGGAGGGACACGCGAGGACCTCGCCGAGCAACCTCACGACTGCCGATGCGCGGACCCGGCGGCTCACCAGAGAGCGACCCCTAATTCTCGAGATAAGTCACCACCCGGAAGCACCAGCTACCGTGGCACCATCCCCGCACCTAATGCAATCTCGTGTTAGCGATGCCTCTCTCCTTTCTCACCGAACAATGGCTGCTTTAGCGCCAAAGGGGACCTCTTGAGCATCGCGACTCAGGGGCTCTTACCGGACTCCGGGTCGCTCACCTCCTGGCCTTGACCACGGCATCGCGACCTGGCATACCAGCGACGGCTGAAGCCGCCTTGGGACTGGGACCTGTCAGCACAGAGCACCAAGCCCTCGTGAGGTTCGAAAGGGAGAGCTGAGCTAAGACGGAATGAGCAACTCGCATAATTCTATGACAAGGGTTATATTAACAAAACAGGATCACAGGCACCTTACAAGCCCCCACGGGACGCGTCTTTGATTCCTCGCAGGGAACAGATCCTAAAAGGACGCTAACTACGGGCGCCCCTGCAAAAGACGCCATCATCAACAGTGGGCCGTCAAGCACCGGCGCCAACCCCAACTAGATCAGAGGCGGCGACGGCCTGACGAGCCCGCCCTACTCCAGGAGCGGCGCCGGCTCGGGGGCTCTTAGCTGTCGTCGCTCGTCTCTGGAGTCGCGAAGAGCTCGCCGGAGTCGCTGGAACCTCCGATGCCTCCGCCGCCTGAGGAGCCGCCAAGGGAGCAGTCGGCGGGCCCAGTACTCGCCGCAGCAGGGTCCCGGCCACCTCTCTCGGGGCAGCACTCCAGCCGGCACCCGCTCGCATCGAAGACCTTGAAGAACATCACCGAAGCACTATCGTACTCCAAGTGGATCGCGAAGGCGCCTCTTGTCCTGCAAACCCGGGCGACTTCGCTCCAGCCTCGAGTCATGAAGACCTCGCCCGAGGCAACGACCGCGACCTCTGCCTCGGTCGCGAGGGTGCTGCAACCGGCGTGCTGCAGCCAAAGCTCCTGGAGTTCTCCCTGCGGGACGATGGAGGCGAAGAAGGGAGGATGGCGAATCCAAGACCGAGGAGGCATGCCGGCGTGGAGCACGAACTCTCGGGAGGAGCCCTCAGTGTGGACCCCAGGGGGGATGACCCACACCTTCTTGACCAGACGGCGCCGACGGCGGCGCCGCCCGTGGCGATCAGCATCAGCTTCTTCAGGGCCCTCGTTGTGGGCGTACAAGGGAAGCGGGAACCCCGGCGGTGCCTGCTCGCACCAGGGCCTCGCCACCACCTGATGGGCCCCCTCGTCTGGGCCGCTGAGGACGAGCCGTTTCTTCGGCGGGAGCAGGTCTGGTTCCTCTCGGGGAGCCTTTCCCTTCTCTGCCGACGAGAACCGGCGGATCGGAGCCATCGCAGTAAGACGGAGCAAGGACCGGGAAGAAGGAGAAGCAAGAAGGGATGGACTAGAACGGTGCGCGCCGTTCCATACTTATGGCCGGCGAAGGCCAACCGCCGACCTCCACGATCGCAAGTAATCATGACCCGTTTGCATGCAGGGACTTGTCCGATCCGTGCAGTTGCCGAGGCGCCATGGGGAAGTGGAGACGCCCACGTCCAATCAACCGCCACGCGGCGCCCAAGACCGCAGGCTGTTAGGGCCCGTGGCGCTTAGCTCTTGCCCTTCCGCCTCCCTGCACGGCCAAGTCCGGGTGCGCCTTGGGCCCGGCGGCTACTGTCGGTGTTCTGGGAACGGGGGTCCCCAGACTTTCCTGCCTGCGGCCTGCAGCGTGGCTCAAAGGGGGGCCCAACACGGCCCATCTTCATCAACACAGACCCAAGACCCTCGCGAGGGGCCAAGCCTCGCGGGGCGGACGACACGGAGCTTCCTCAGGCACAGCCTCACCAGGCTGGCTCGCGAGGAGGCGGAGAGATCAAGGCGGGGTACCTCACGAGGTTCCCTGACGCAAGCCATGATGACCAAGGGCGCCAGGCGGGCGCCAGGCGGGCGCCAGCCCGCGCGGTGTCCTCCTTTCCCCTTTGGTGCAAAGGGGGCAAGCGCAGCCGCGGGGTATCGAGGCATCAGGCAAAGGTTGCCATTTCGGTGCAACAAGACCAAGACCAGGAGGACTGCAAGACGGAGGTCATCGTGGAGCCCAAGACGGTGTCACCACCAGAGCTTTGTGCAGGCGAGGACCAACTTTAGTCGGGATAAGTGTACCAGATGTTCCCCTTTAAAATGGCCAAATGTTGGCGCCCTTCCCGCTCAATATTTGGGGAGAGGCCCAGGGCCATTGCCTATAAATAGGACCAGCCACCCATAGAGAGGTTAGAGGTTAGAGGTTAGAGGTTAGAGGTTCGAGGTTCGAGGTTGGAGATCGAGCATCGAGGATCAAGGATCGGAT
>NC_041392.1:322531341-322577063 GCF_002162155.2 Triticum dicoccoides | reverse complement strand
ACCCTCACGAGGTTGTTCTGCGTTGTATTGTTCATCATCATCAGCCCAAGAGGCAATCCACCACACCACACACTGGAGTAGGGTATTACACCACAACGGTTGCCCAAACCAGTATAAACCCTGTGTCTCTTGTGTTGTTCTTTCCATAGCTTAGATCTTAGCGAGGCGGAGGGGTGCAGGTAGGTAGGAGGCGAAATCTCCATGCGCACCCCAGTGTTCGAACCTCAAGGGTTTGCCGGAACCCAAAATTCGACAAGCTCAACCTTGAGCAAGAGCATGGGTTCTTAAAAGCGATCAATGATGATCTTCGCAAGAAAAGTTCTTCTTACATTGCCAAGCGTTTACTCTTGTCTACTTACATGCCACAAGTTAAATCTAGCGACAAGAGTAAGAAAGATTCTTCTTCTAGTAGTAACAATAATCATGCTAAACCCAATGATGTTTATTCTAGTAGTTCTCTTGATTCCACTAATGATTCTCTTAGCCAAGTTACACTTGAGCAAGAAAATAGCTTACTGAAGAGAGTTATAGAGAAAGGTGTTTACAAGAGCCTTGCCGGAAGTAAGCAATTTGAGGAAATTGTACACAAGCAAGGAAGACATGGGAAGAATCAAGGTGTTGGTTTTGAACGAAAGTTCAATGCCAATGGAGTTGAGTGGGAAGAAGATCAATACTCCAAGACGAAATTTGTTCCTCAACAAGATAAGTATGATCCTACTTCTTTCCAAGGAACACAAGCTCAAGATGATCTTCCACCATAATACCACAAGCAAAAAGGCAAGGACAAGCTTCAAGAGGATATTGATGCATTAGAGGAAGCTCCCAAAGCCTTGGTTAAGTGGGTTCCCAAGACTACATTAAGTTCTACTTCATCAAGTACGACTACAACTCCAAGGATTCCCATCAAGATGGTGTGTATCCCTAAGATGAAGAACTAGAGAGCTCTTGAGGGTGACTTCGCCAAAATACTTCACTCATATCATTTTGGCGAGGACAAGTGCAAACAACTTCCATATCTTGCACTAGTTCAAGGAGTCACAAATCCCTCGTGTTGATAAGACAAGGGACAAGGTAACCTAATGCATTCATGGACATCATCTGATGTGAATATCACTCTATGTATATGGATATCCTTGTTTGTTCCTTCTGGGACTAACCCGTGTAGGTATTGAAAGTGCAACTCACTCCAAAGGATTGCTCCAAAGGATCTACATCAACATTGAGCATCTACATCTTCAACACCTACATGAAGTCATCATCGACAAAACCCAAGGTTAGTTCATCCCTCTTAGGGGGGATATCACATCTAGGGGAGCTTTACTCTAATCAATTTTGCTAAAGCAACTCCAATGGTGTGAACACAACAATGCTTTATGTAAAAGTGGCGACCCCACTTGTGCTTAAACAATGAGTATGACCTATGATGAAATGTTATCATTTGACTCCTAAGTCAATATACTCATATATATAGAAGACGTAGTCATCGCCAAATTGCTTGATAGATGCTAGAGTGATTGTGCAAGCTTTGTCACATATTTCATTTGCCATCTTATTGTGTGAGCATGTTGGATGTATATTTTACCCATTCGAGGACATCCATTTGTTGCTTTGATTGTTTGTCTTTTTTTCTCTTTTGCCAAATGGATGGACAAGAATGCCTACGAACTCCCTCTAGCTTTTCTCGTCTCAAACTCTATTCATGCTACATCACAAAGCTAGGTCAAGTCAGATTCGAACCACTCTGTGTGAGGAGCACTTGGAGTCCCCGATTCGTCATAGACTTAAACTTACAAAACCTCTTTGTGGATTTCGGTATGACCAAGTCATCCATTTTGGTCACACCGAGATCACTAAGTTGATCTAGGTTTTCAATCTCGGTGCAACCAATTTGAACTTTTCGGTCACACTGAGTTGCAGCAATGGGTTGCGATTCTGCATCTCAATGCCATCTAGTTGTTCCACTCGGTCACATCGACAGGGTCGGGATATATATATACCCACGGGTGAGATTTTGAAAATTCCTTCAAAACCTCTCAGCCCACGCGTGTCCTGCTCTGCCGCCTTGGGTCTTCGGATCGTCCTCTCGCTGCCAGCGACCTCCCTCTGCTGGTTTCCATCACCGTCAACAGATATTTGCCCCTCCGTTTCCGCTGTAGCTAACTCCACCGAATTAGGGTATGAGTTCTATGTTTTGTGCTATTCCTTTAACTCCTACTCGTAGAACATTACTTTGCCAAGATCATAACCACGTATGCAATCAATCTATCCACTGAAAACATCCCTTAGGTTAGGTTTGATTTGAAAATTTAGGGTTAGGTCTCCGCCGGACTCATCTCGGACCGACCGAATTGTAGTAATCAGTCTCACCAATTTGCTTAGGCCATTGCAGTTGCACTTTCGGTCTGACCGAAAACAGCAAATCGGTGTGACCGAGTTCGATTCTTTGTGAAACCCTAGCAGTCTCGGTGCCACTAAACTATGACTCGGTCTGACCGAGTTCACTAGTTTAGGTTCCAAAAGCTGCTTCGGTATCAATGAGTTTACAAATCGGTAGCTCTGAAATGCTTTCTGTGAAGAACTAAAACTAAGTTTTTTAAGTCATTCTTTTTGCAAAAACTCTGCACTTTGTGATGCTCTTCCACTCTACCTCATCCATATCTATTCACAGGGTCTGCTGTTAGTAAGTTTGCAGAAATGTCTGACCAGAGCGACAGCCAGAACAAGTCAGAGGAACATGTACAATTGAGTGAGGGCACTAGTCCCTCCAGCACTTCTGATGATGGCAGCAGGAGCACACCAAGCAACTTGCCCAAGGCAGCCACCAGAACAAGGAAGAAGAAGACCTCAAATTCTGAAGATGAGGATTATGTGGCTATTGAGGAGGTAGTCAGCTCCAAGAAGAAGGTGCTGAAGAAAGAATATGGCTCAGCTGCTACAACAAAGCCAGGGATGCACAAGAAGGCTCCAGCAAAGATGATACCCATGTCTAAGGCCAGAGCCTCAACTTCTGAAACCTCCAAGCCAACTGAAGAGGCAGTTGGAGAAGGAAAGAAAAGGAAGGAAAGGGTCAAGAAGAGCACTTCCAGAGTGCTTGGAAGATCCTCCATTATGAGAGATCCAGAAGATGAGGAGGAGGAAGAGGATGCTGCACCAGCTCCTAAGGCTCAGAAGATTATGGGAGATGCAATCAAGTCAGCGGCTGCTCCATCTAAGCACAAATATGCTCCCAAGGCTGCTGCTCAGAATCCCCCCAAACCCAAGAGGAACACTAGGAGTATACCCGCTGAGGCAAAGAACAAGGCCCCAATGCCTGAAGCTGAAGAAGAAGATGATTCTCATGTTTTGAGGAAGTTGAAGCCCAAAATTCCTGACCACAATGATGCTCATCCAGTTGCTGAGGACATGCACATCAGGAAAGATGCAGGACTGAGGTTGTGGAGACAATCTGATCCCTATGCTGTTAGGAGGAGGACTGCAGTTGACTACAGGTTCCATACCAAGGAACAACAAGATTTCTATGAGACAATTTTGCTTGACAAGAAGCCCATAGTGTGACATGAAATGGGTGGACTGGGAGTTCATCAGGGAAAATGAAGATCACTTCCCTGGATTGTATGACAGCTTTAAGGCATGTGGAGTTGCTGAATTCATTGGACAAAAGCTCATCAAGTGGAATGATGAGTTGATCATGCAGTTTTATTCCACTGTCCACTTCTATCTAGATGGAAGGATAGTTTTGATGTCTGAGGGTACTAGGTACCAGTCCACAGTTGAAGAATGGGCCAAGCTAATCAACGCCCCCAAAGAACATGAAGATGACTTGGATGTGTATGCCACCAAGAAGAAAGACCACAACTCAATGGCAAACATGTACAAGGAGATCCCTGATAAGGCTTTGGAAACTCATAAGCTTGGATCTGTGCATTTATTGTCGTCTGGTCTGCCTACGATCAACTGGATCTTAAGGCACACATTGCTACCCAAGTCAGGAGATCACATGATGATCTGAGGACACTCCATCAACATGCTACAAATTTTTTATGTTCCCCAGAAGTTCAAAGTTATGAGTTTGATCGTCAAAACGATCAAGAGGACTGTTGCTGATCAAAAGAGGAGTTGTGGATATGCTCCACATATTCAGGAGCTCATCAATTCTAAGATGGGCACAAGGACTTATTTGCTGGACAAGGAGCATCTACCTCTATATCCTGAATTTGAAGACAACACTGTTGTGATGAATGAGGAAGAACGATCATCAACTTATGTCCAGGAGAAGAGAGCCAAGGAAAAGGCTGAGAAAGCTGCCCAGATGCCAAGTGTTGAAGAGGCGTCTCGAGTCTTCTTGAAGAGCAATAAATATTAGTTAGGCTATCTAATTCAAGCTACACTGAGGATTGAGAAGGGCTTGGCCACCCTGACTCAGAATCATGAGAGCCTGGAGAGGATTGTGGAGACAAAATTCTATGATCTTGATCTCAAGGTGGCTGAGATTCAGACTACAGTTGAGCAGCTTCAGAAGGAAGCAGAGGAGAGGAGAGGAAACGCAACCACTGATGCTTTTAAGCGTGTGCCAGGAGGTCCAAGGTCTGCTGCAGTGCCATTCTCAGATGCCAGAGCTTCAGTGTCAGCACTAGCAGCTACAGCTCCAGTGCCACCTCCAGTACCCACTCCATCAGCTCCAACTACATCGTCAGAAGCCTTCATCCTTGGAGCTCTATCTAGACCACCTCCCGAAGACCAAGCCTGAGAGACATATAGATCATAGGCTTCAAGAGAGAGTGTCTGCTTTTTATATCTCTTTCTTTTGGTTGAACTTTTTGTGTGCTTGTGTGAGGTACTTTATGTCCTTATGTCCTTGTGAGATACTTATGTGATCATGTGTTTGATCATATGCTACATTAATGTTTGGTTGAATGATGCTATCCTTTATATTCCATATATGATCATTCACTTGCTTGGTGATGAGTGCATGCTTTTAATTTCTATCATTTTGAGCGCTCCACCAAGATGTATGTGACATGGAAGAGTAACCCATGATCCTAATCGATTGTGCATTTGCATTCAAAAGAAAATTTTAAATAATGCACAAATTTAGGGGGAGCTATTGCTTATCACATACTTCTCAAAGCAACGATGTTTTTCAATCTTATAATCATTTGTCGAAGCTTTGATCTATATGTTGTCATCAATTATCAAAAAGGGGGAGATTGAAAGTGCAACTATCCCTGGGTGGTTTTGGTAATTCCTAACAACATATAGCTCATTGAGCTAATGCTACTTGAAGATAAATATTTCAGGAAAAGCCAAATGATTGGCATGGCACGGCTTAGAAAGTGGACCCCACAAAATGCTAAGGAAAAAAGATTGGCTCAAGCTCAAAGCACAAGACTCTACAGTTTACTTTTAGTGATCCAAGATGACATTGAGTCCATAGGAAAAGCCAATACTATTAAAAGGGGGTGAGGTGTTGCTTAATGAGTTGCTTGCTCAAAATGCTTAGTGATATGCTCCAAAAACCCTCAACTACTTTCTATATCCACATGTGTCCCAAACCATAAGTCAAACTCGGCCCCACCGAAATCTTCTATCCGGCGCCACCGAGTTCACTTGACATAGCTACTGCCTGAAACCCTAGTCACTTCGGTCTCACCGGTAGGGATCTCGGTCTCACCGAGATGGGATTGAAAACTCTCAGTTTCCCTTCGTAACGTTTCGGTCCAACCGAGATGAGCGATCGGTCCCATCGAGAATGCAATGCAACCTCTCCGTTTCCCCTACGTAACGTTTCGGTCTAACCGAGATGAGCCAATTGGTCCCACTGAGTTTTCTTGAACAGCTCTCTGTTTTCCTATTACCAAAATCGGTCCCGATCCCTAATGGGATCGGTCCCACCGAGTTGACATATCGGTCCCACCGAAAATCCTAATGTTCACATTTTGAACCAAATCGGTCTAACCGAGTTATATGATTCAGTCCCACTGAGTTTGGTTATTTGTGTGTAACGGTTAGGTTTTCTGTGGAGGTTATATATACCCCTCCACCCAGTTTTCATTCGTAGAGAGAGCCATCAGAACATGCCTACACTTCCAACATACATTTTCTAAGAGAGAACCACCTACACTTGTGTTGAGGTTAAGATATTCCATTCCAACCACATAAATCTTGATCTCTAGCCTTCGTGAAGTGGCTTTCCACTCAAATCATCTTTTTACCAAATCAAATCCAAGGAGAGAGAGAGCTGAGTGTCGAGGAGACTATCACTTGAAGCACAAGAGCAAGGAGTTCATCATCAACACACCATCTATTAACTTTTGGAGAGTGGTGTCTCCTAGATTGGTTAGGTGTCACTTGGGAGCCTCCGTCAAGATTGTGGAGTTGAACCAAGGAGTTTGTACGGGCAAGGAGATCGCCTACTTTGTGAAGATCTACCCTAGTGAGGCAAGTCCTTCATGGGCGATGGCCGTGGTGGGATAGACAAGGTTTCTACTTCGTGGACCCTTCGTGGGTGGAGCCCTCCATGGACTCGCGCAACCGTTACCCTTCGTGGGTTGAAGTCTCCATCAACATGGATGTACGATAGCACCACTTATCAGAACCACGCCAAAAATCTTTGTGTCTACATTGCGTTTGCTCCCTCCAAACTGATCCCTTTACCTTCATATGCAATTGTTTTACATTCCGCTGCTATACTCTTAAAATTGCATGTGTGGGTTGATTACTTGATTTGTGCTAAGTTGCTAAAATCTGCCAAGACTTAAAATTGGGAAAAGGCTAGATTTTTATTTGGTCAAGTGGTATAATCACCTCCCCCTCTAGACATACTTTCGATCCTACACTGCAGCAGCGGCACCCTCCGGCCGTTGAAACAGAGGAAGTACATCGCCATAGATGAGTAAGTACCTTATCTCTGTAATTCCTCGAGTGCTGCTTCCCTTCCTGATGGACGGTGATGCCAACGATGATGAAGACGACGCCAGCAACGCATCTGAGGGCGACCGGAGGACGCGGTGAGTGATATGTCCGATTGAGCCCGTGCTTCCTTGCTGATGACCCTGTAAGTGAAAACTTGGGCATGGCCCTGAAAGTTGTAAGAGCATTTTGGGAGGGGGGCCCTCATGTAAATAGATTATCGCCTCTATTTCTTTGGCCAAGTCTGAAATGTGTTTTTACAAGCCCGTGAGTCCTGCGGCAAACATATTGATGCAGTTTACCATAGTCAAGGTCAGTTCTCGACCGACTTGTGGGTTCACGAGCTTCTGAGGGGCCTGCCGATCCGCCCGAGAGGGCCTCGCGAGAAGCGAGTGCCAGCCATGGAAGGGCGTGCGTGCAACGTGCGTGTGCCGCGCCCAGCCCCCGCTCACGAGGGGCTCGCGAGGGGAGGCAGGAGGTGCAAACTCCGAATCAAGGCAAGGAACGAGATTGCAAGAAATTGCATGAACGAGAAAAGGCACCCCCGCGCATACCAATGAAAATTCAACTTCAACTTAAATACAAAGCCAGAAATCAGGGCTACAGAAAAGGAGATTGAAAGAAAATGGCCGTGTCCAACACCTAGTCTAGTCTTGTCTTTTCGCCAACACGGAGCTAACTGCTGCCACTAGTCATGGGAGGGAGCCCCCGAGGCCCGAGGGCGGCACTCCTGAGACTCTAGGGCATGTACAGCCCCACTGATTAATACATGAGAGTGTCATGAGCGGAGATCTTCACAAGTGCAAGCCTTACTTCATCTCGCCAGACGAGGGCCCCGCCTTGCGCCGCCCTCGACCTCCGTTGGTGTGACCCGAAACCTGGATGAAGCCAAGGGGAAAAGGGGACACCAGCGGCACCCTCCACGACCACGGGTCCTCTGCCGAGGGAAGGCTCGCCAGCACCTCATTGGCAGAGGGCCTACCTTCGGGGGACGCCTTGCTCCGCGCGATGCGGGGAGGGGCCTTGCTCCCGGCTCCTCCCCGGCAGCCCCCAGTGCGCTCCCCCTTGCAGAAGGGAGGCCGTCGAGCTGGGGCCGCCGTCCGCCGCTGTGACCTGATCCTCCTGCGACCCATGGTTAGCGTAAGCTTGCTCCTGAGAAATTAGTGGTACCCTATAGCCGTTATCATCGGCATGGTTGGTGAGGCTCCCGGGAGGCTCCCGGAAGGCCTCAGCTTCTAGCGCCTCCTCCTCCCAGCCCGGCTCGAGGAACGAGCCAGGGTCATCTCTCACGCATACTCCTGGTCCATCATGCGGGGCATGTAGGCCTCCGAGGCCGTCGCCCCGAAGACCTTGCCAAAGTGCCCCATGCTCCATGTTGCGTGGCCTAGCGCGCCGTCCTAAGGATGGTAAGTCGGCACCCTGTTGGGGCCGGGTGGGCAACGCTTGTGCCCGCGCTAATTGGAGGTGGTGCGAGTGCGATTGGGCATCCGGTGCTGCTGGTCGCGCCAATGTTGACGAAGCCTGCTGGCGCTCCCAGGAGCGCGCGGGCGCGGCAAGGTCCGCCATGCGATCCAGCCACGGCCTGGGGCATGCGCAAGGAGCAGAAGGGCGGCGCTCCCGAGGCCGTGGCGTCCAGTAGCTCGGCGACACGCTCCAGCAATGCGTCCCGGCCGCTCTCCATAAGCCGGCACCGCAACAGCTCCTGAGCCACTGTGAGCGTGGCCCTCACATTGGCTTGCTCTCGTCGGGTGTGCGGTGTCGTGGCCGCGGCGTGGCTTGAGGCCCTTGCGGCTGCCCGCACATGTCGTGGAGTAAGGGTGGACGGCGCTTGACCGTGCTGCCCGTGCCCTGCAGCGTTTGGAGGTGCGCGTGCCGCCTGGGGTGCAGGGTTGAGGTCTTCTTGGGCGGATGGCACCGCCCAGGCTGGCCAAGCTGCCCACTGGTCGGTGTTGGTCCTCGGGTCGCCAGACATCGGAACCGCGGGGCGTCGGCAGATCAAATGGCGGAAGAGAGACTCGAACGCACCCCTACCTGGCACGCCAAATTTCGGACGGGTTCCGGCAAAACCCTTGAGGTTCGAACACCGGGGGGCGCACAAAGATCTCTCCCCCTCTCTGGATCGCACACTCCACAATCTCACGACCTAGCTCGACGAGCCCAAAGAACACGAGACAAAAGATTTATACTGGTTCGGGCAACTGTTGTGGTGTAATACCCTACTCTAGTGTGGTGTGGTGGATTGCCTCTTGGGCTGAGCATGAACAGTTACAAGGGAAGAACAACCTCCTAAGGAAAGGTGTTCTTGTGCTCGGTGAACTTGTGTGTTCAGGGATGATCTGGATGAGCGCCCCTCGCTATGGTGGTGGCTAGTCCTATTTATAGAGGCCCTGGTCCTCTTCCCAAATATTGAGTGGGAAGGGATCCCACAACGGCCAAATTCGAAGGGAGACAGCTAGTACAAGTTATCCTGACAAAAGTAGTCTTCGCCTGCCAAAGGCTCTGGTGGTGACGCCGTCTTGGGCTCCATTGTGACCTCAGTCTTGCTATCCTGTTGGTCTTGGTCTTGTTGCACCAATATGGAAACCTTTGCCTGATGCCTCGGGACTCCTCGCCTGCGCTTGCCTCTTTAGCAACAAAGAGGAAACGAGGACACTGCGCGCTGGCGCTCGCCTGGCTCCAGTCGTCATGGCTTGCGTGACGCAAACCTCGCGAGGCGCCCCTTGCCTTGATCGGTCCGCCCCTCGCGAGCCAGCCTAGTGAGGCCGCCCCTGAGGATCTCTTGCATCGTCCGCCTCGTGAGGCTTGGCCCCTCGCGAGGATCTTGAGTGTTTGCTGGTGAAGATGGGCCGTATAGGGCCACTGGTGGAGCCATGCTGTGGGCCGTAGGCAGGCAAGTCTAGGGACCCCCGTTCCCAGAACGCCGACACCTATGGTCGGTCAAGTGAAAGCACAAGTGCTCCCTGGGTGGTTTTGGTAATTAATGTCAACATATTTCTTGTTGGACTAATGTTTTCATCTAGTATATTTCAGACAAGTTCAACAGATGGAGTGGCATGGACAAGAGGATATGGAACCCTTTCAAGATGCTAAGGACAAAGGATTTGCTCAAGCTCAAAAGCTCAAGACTCTACATTTTACTCTTAGTGATCCAAGATCACATTGAGTCCATAGGAAAGCCAATACTATTAAAAGGGGATGAGGTGTTGCTTAATGGCTTGCTTGCTCAAAATGCTTAGTGATATGTTCCAAGATCCTCAACCACTTTTCCATATCCACATATGTCCCAAACGAAAAAGTCAAACTCGGCCCCACAGAAACTTTCTATCTAGCACCATCGAGTTCTCTTGACATAGCCACTGCCACAAACCCTAATCAATTCGGTCTCACCAATTGGATCTTGGTCTCACCGAGATGGGCTTGCAAACTCTCTGTAACCTATTGCAATAATTTTGGTCGAACCGAGATATGCAATCGGTCCCACCAAATTTACTTAACCAACTCTCTATTTTGCTTATTACCAAAATCGGTCTCACCGAGTTTGCGTAATCGGTCAAACCGAGATGAGGTTTTACCCTAACCCTACCAAATTGGTCCCACCGAGTTGATCATATCAGTCCCACCGAAATGCCTAACGGTCACATTTTGAACTAAATCGGTCCGACCGAGTTTTCTGATTCAGTCCCACCGAGTTTGGTGATTTGTGTGTAATTGTTAGATTTTGTGTGGAGGCTATATATACCCCTTCACCCACTCTTCATTGTGAGGAGAGCCATCAGAACATGCCTACACTTCCAACATTCATTTTCTGAGAGAGAAGCACCTACTCATGTGTTGAGACCAAGATATCCCATTCCAATCATATAAATCTTGATCTCTAGACTTTTCCAACTTGCTTTCAACTCAAATCATCTTTCCACCAAATCCAAATCAATGAGAGAGAGTTGAGTGTTGAGGAGACTATCATTTGAAGCACAAGAGCAAGGAGTTCATCATCAACACACCGTCTATTACCTTTTGGAGAGTGTTGTCTCCTAGATTGGTTAGGTGTCACTTGGGAGCCTCCGTCAAGATTGCGGAGTTGAACCCAGAAGATTGTACGGGCAAGGAGATCGCCTACTTTATGAAGATCTACCCTAGTGAGGCAAGTCCTTCGTGGGTGATGTCCATGGTGAGATAGACAAGGTTGCTTCTTCGTGGACCCTTCGTGGGTGGAGCCCTCCGTGGACTCGCGCAACCGTTACCCTTCGTGGGTTGAAGTCTCCATCAACGTGGATGTACGATAGCACCACCTATCGGAACCATGCCAAAAATCTCTGTGTCTCCAATTGCGTTTGCACACTCCAATCCCGTCCCTCTACTTTCTTGCAAATTGCATGCTTTACTTTCGGCTGCTCATATACTCTTGCCATGCTTGCTTGAATGTATTGTGGATGTTTAAACATGTGCTAAAACTCTACCTTAACTTGAAGAAAATAAAAACTGCAACTTTTCTTTGTTAGGAGTCTATTCACCCCCCCTCTAGACACCTCTTCTCAATCCTTTCATCAATGCTCTGATACCAACTTATCACACCGAATATGCGATCATATCTGAGAGGACTCGAAGGTCCCACCAACGATAGAGTCGCATATTGAAGATGCTTTTGCAAGGTGGATATCATATATCATATAACAAGCAAGATGACCATAGCAACAACATGGATGGCACAATGCAATATAACAAATGATGAACATGATGCAAGAAGCAAAATGTAACAATGACACTCATCATGATCTTGGCAACAAACATATGAAACAAATGACGTCAATGGAACTAAATGGAAGGCATCTAGAGCATCAGTCTTGGGGCGTCACACTATTACAGTCATGCAAAGCAATATGTCAATGAACGCTCAAGTCATGTATATGATGATGATGGAAGTTGCATGGAAATATATCTCGGAATGGCTATGGAAATGCCTTGGTAGGTAGGTATGGTGGTTGTTTTGAGAAAGATATAATGAGGCTTATGTATGATAGAGCATATCATATCACGAGATTTGGATGCATCGGCGAAGTTTGCACCAACTCTCAAGGTGAGAAAGGGCAATGCACGGTACCGAAGAGGCTAGCAAGTTGCGGAAAGGTAAGAGTGTGTATAATCCATGGACTCAACATTAGTAATAAAGAACTCATATACTTATTGTGAAAGTTTTATTAGCCTTCAAAGCAAAGTACTACTCACATGCCCCTAGGAGGGAGGTTGGTAGTTAACCATCGCAAACCCCCGATTCAAACAACACAGAAGGGTTTCAATCAAGGATAAGTTATGCTCCAACCTCACTGCTAATGTTAGCGGCCACCACTTTACGTGCGCGAGGATTTACTTGCGTAGACTTAATTCCCATAACACCATTATTAATACTCAACTTTAATTCTTTTACTAGCATGTCCCCATATTACCACCTCAATATCGCAAAACTATTGCAAGGAATCAAACATATCATACTCAGTGATCTACCCGTTTTATGTAGGATTTTATGACTAACCATGTGAATGACCAATTCCTGTTAACTTTCTAAATAGATATAAGTGAAGCATGAGAGTTTCATTATTTCTAAAAAGACTTTCCCAAGCTCTAACAAATATAAGTGAAGCAAAATAGCATTCTACAAATAACGGTTTTCTATGTAGAGAAACAGGCAACAGAAAATTACGATGAGAAGAAATTTGCTTACGTGGAGAGTAATAAGTTTTCTATGATTCTGTGCCATGAAAATAATGCTTTATGTGATGGTTATATTGTTGGATTTCTTCAAGATGCTACTGAAAATTATTATGATGGAGGAACTTATGCTTGTAGGAATTGCAATAATATCAATTTTCCTATCTATGTATTGAAAATCTTGAAGGTATGCTTGTTTTGCCTTCCTATGATAGTTGAGTCTTGTTACCATAAGTTGTTTGCTCACAAAATACATATGCATAGGAAGAGGGTTAGACTTAAATGTGCTTTCCATGTGTTTCACGATGCTCTTGTTATGTTTCAATCCTTATCTTTTATGCGAGCATCGTTGAAAGCTTCATGCCTAGCTTAAAGGGCATTGAAGAAAAGCGCTTGTTGGCAGACGACCAAACATTTATACCCACCTTTTCTGTGTGTTCACATGATTAGGCCACTATAGTAATCATGTTTTATTGTTTTTTTTCAATGAAGTGCCAAGTAAGACCTTTGTGATGGCTTACGGTGATAGTTGATTTGATCTTGTTGATAGACATAAACTTTCACGCTCAGGAAAACAATTCTCATTTTAAATATAAGCGTGATAAAATGCTTATTATTTCAGAAGAATATTAATATACAAATTACCCAAGTTTTCCTATTTTTTGAGAATTTTTGCAGTAGCAGAAGTATCATTGTAGTACATATTACTACAGTCTACTCTGTTTTTGACAGATTCTGTTTTCAATGCATAGTTTGCTTGTTTTCTCATTTCTATGGCTTATACTGCTCAATATAAATTGTGGAAATGATATTATACAGTAGGCATTGTGTGGAAACAATTATGAATCTTGTCTTTGACAGTACCAGAAGTGAAATGGTTTGCTCTTTATCTTACTAACATATCTCACAAAGTTCTATTAAGTTTTGTGTGATTGAAGTTTTCAAGTTTTGGGTGAGATGTAGATATGAGGAGAATAAGGAGTGACAAGACCCTAAGCTTGGGGTTAACCAAGGAATCTCAAGGTAATATTCAAGGAAGATCCAAGCAAGTAAGCTTCGGGATACCCCAGAAGGCATCCCCTCTTTCATCTCTAACATTAACAGTAACCTCACATGGAGCTACGATTTCATTCGTCACATGATATGTGTTTTGCTTGGAGCATCATTTTATTTTTGTTAGGATTTGCTTTTTATTATTTAGAATAATATTTTTCATATTTCTTTTCAATAAAAATATCAAGTATAGCCTTTTCCATGCTTATTTTGCAAGTCTACATGTTGCTATTTCAAAACAGAAATTTTATCGATGTTGAAAAAATTCCCTAGAAAAGTAAGAATGTCATAAAATGTTGATATTTTTTGGCAAAATAAGATGTCATAAATTTTGTAAAATTTGGTAAATTTTCCTAACCTTTGTAGTTAGGGAAGTATTGATACTCTTGCATTCTTTACAGACTGTACTGTTTTGGCAGATTGCTGTTATGTTTGCATTTGTTTGCTTGTTTAATGATCCTATTTGAGGATAGGAGTATTAAATATGAAGAGGAATTTAGTATGCTATGTTGAATAATAATTTTAGTGATTTGCTACAGTAGATATTGATAAGGTTTTTGCATTGGTTTATACTAACTTATCTCACGAGTTCTTGTTGAGTTTTGTGTGGATGAAGTTTTTAAGATTTAGGGAAACCGTGATATAAAAGGAATTAAGGAGACACAAAAGCTCAAGATTTGGGATTCCCAAGGCATACCAAGATAATATTTCAAGAAGTCTTGAGCATCTAAGCTTGGGGATGCCTCGGTAGGCATCCCACCTTTCTTCATCAACAATTATCGGTTAGTATCAGTTGAGCCTAAGTTTTTACTTCTTCACATGATGTGTGCTATTCTTCGAATGTCATTTTGTTATGTTTTGCTTTCTGTTTTAATAAAATTCTTAGATCTGAAAGTTTTTACTAAGAGAGAGGCCTCAATTAGCTACCCATTACTAAACTACGTGCATGATCTTCACTTATATCTTTTTGGAGTAGCTTGTCATTTACTCTTGTGCTTCACTTATATCCTATGAGTAAATTGTTTAATAAATTGAATGTCATGAAGTTGAAATTATATCATGCCTAGTGGTAACTTCACATTGGGTTTAGAAAGTAAAATCTTTTGAAGCTTGACAATCACAATATCATACAAGCAATTCATGAATGATTACTATACGGAAGAGAACTTCCACAAGCGAAATCTTTTTTATTGTGAGCCCCCATAAAAATATTATGTGCCAAATTTGTTGACGTTGGACAAGGAAGACAACCTAATAATTTATGTTTGTTCATATTCACATAGAAGTTATATTGTCATAGATCCTTCAACATGTGCTGCTTGCCCCCCATCTTTGCTAACCAAAAATTCCGCACCAAGTAGATATACTACTTGTGCATCCAAAAACCCTTAAACCCAAATCTTATTTTCAAGAGCCCACCATACCTACCTAAGGATTGAGTAAGATCCTTCAAGTAAGTTGTCCTCGGTGCAAATAAGGAAATAAAAATTGCTTCTAAAAGTGTTAAATCATTTAGTGTAACAGAAAATTAAGCATTGTACGAACTTGTGATGGCAAATAATAAAAGCGACGGACTTCATAATAAAGGTTGCTATCATAAGGGGCAATATAACATGACGTTATTTGGCACTAAGGGGTTGAGCATACAAAAAAAGCGCATGGCAACCTCTGCTTCCCTCTACGAAGGGCCTACCTTTTACTTTTATGTTTTTACTTTCATGTAAGAGTCAAAGTTTTTCTCTCTATTCCTTTTTATTTTTCTCTTTTGGCAAGCATCATGTGGTCAAGAAAGATCTAGGCACATATATCTAGTTGGATATGGGTAGCATGAGTTATTATTGTTGACATCGCCCTTGAGGTGAATACGTTGGGAGGCGAAATTATAAGCCCCTATATTTCTGTGTGTCCGGTTGAAACATTTTGCTCCTGTGTATGCGGTGAGTGTTAGCAATTATAGAAGACTATATGATGGTTGAGTATGTGGAGCTCTTACTTAAACTCTGTTGAATAAGTTGAATTACAATAGCTTGGTGACTGATACTTCTCCAACGTATCTATAATTTTTGATTGTTCCATGATATTATATTATCCATCTAGGATGTTTTATATGCATTTATATGCTACTAGTTGCATGCCCATGCGTTGCCACGGAATACGAAATGTGTCCTGAAAAATAATAGTAAAGTCATAATTTGAATTCCTAAAGATTAGATTTAACTTATACATCTCTCACGATGAACTTTACCCTGACAACCCATATTATCCACCAGCCTCATAACCTCTTCAAATACGGGACCAAAAAAGATACATGACTTTACTAGAGGTTACTAGCAAAAATAGTGGAGATGAGTATCTATTCCTACCAAGAGAAAAATGGAAGAATGAACCAGAAGCGTTGTTGATACTCCCGATGTCCTTCTTTACATGAAACACATATTTTTGAAACGGTGGCAAAAGTTTTGCCTCATGTCATTAATAAAGAAGGAGAAGCGAACATGGTTCTTGAGGTCCATTACACCTCAACAAATGGAAGAGCAAAACAATAACTCTCGCGGCAACTCGTCATAATGGTAGAGGGCGAGGCGGTATGTGCTCCGCACCAAGAAGATCCCGCGTGGATCGGTACCCCACGCGAGGACATCCTCCATGTATCTCTCGTCGCAAATTTGATCTTGAGGATCACCTCGGCATAGGCTTGGCACTGGATGATGTCATCCCTCTATCCTCCATGCTCCGTCAGCAGCTCAACCACTTGGTGTAGTCAGCATGTCCCCTGTGGCCAGATAGGCCTGTAGGACAGGCAGAGGATGCAGGAGCAAGGGATCCTGCCAAATAAGAATCTGCTGACCGTCCCCCACACCCCACATGCCACACCAAGCCCCGCTTGAGCAGCTTGACTCCATGGTGGATTGCATGCCACGTCGAGGAAGAATTACCTGCGAAGACGGTACCCTCGAGTGACCCATTAGGATAAGATTTCGCCTTCACAACCTGCACACACAGGAGGACCTTGAGATCACCATTATTATAAATTGAGCTTTGTCTCACATTACGCAATAAAGGCATTTTACGAGAACTCGAAGGAGAGACTCGCGTTTGCAGACATTGGTTAAGAAAAACGATATGCATGGAAAAAACATTATACATCTTTAGATAGCCAATGACACACATTAGAACTGATAACATGGGTACGGTTCTACTAATGACCATCACTCTCCTCTCCCAAACAAAAAATGGTACCAAATAACAAGTGTCTAAATAAATATAGAACATGAGCTTATCTAAGTGGCTAATGGATGATATACAGACGGGGTAAATAAATTATTTAACGTGGTTGGAGCTCCAGTCCAACCTCCATGGCCTCCTACACCTTCTGTATCTCAAAAGGAACAGTGACTCTGAAAGACAAAGCATATGTATACATCAAATGATTGGAGAATTAATAACTACAAGGGTAAAACAAGGGCAATTGCAATATGTCTTAACCTAACTACGTTTTTTGCAATCTGAAACAATTTGAAGGTCATGACCAAGCCACTATTCCTTCCAGGTTTGCAATACGCAACAAACTTAAATTTAATTAATGGTTAACAAAAGCATGTGTTCAGTTAGTAATACCGCCTACTGTCAAACCGAGGGTTCCACTTCAAACTATGACAAAGGGAACATTTTCCATTCACGAAATTACACTTAGAACTGCCTAAAAATGTGAGAGCCCCTAGAACGCCTTCTTTGGGTGCTAGCCAATACAATTTTCTAATGCTTCTTCTAACAGGCATCCTTAGTGAATGAATGAATGAATGAATGAAGAATGCATATCCATTCTTCTAGTTAAATCTTACATAAGAAACATTTGAATGCATAGCATTTTCATTCCCAGAATATGGCGGCTCACCAATCTGATTGAGAGGCATCTTGATCAATTTAATAATTCCACCTTTTCTCCCTAAAAAATTACCTTGAGAGGGAAATAAAATCCTAGTTTCTGAAACTCTAGAAACAAGCAAATTTATATCATGGAATCATTTTTCAAGTTAAAATGGAACAAGATTTAATAGGTGATAAATAGGGTACAAATTGAAGTTGAAAGTATTTTCTCAACAAAAACCAGATTGACAGAGTAAATAGATATACCTCTCGTCCCTCTGACATGTTGGTGGATGTCGAATATTTGGGACATGAAAGCACTTGTCAGGACGTATGTGTTGCCTTGTCTCACTATCACTTGTGAACTGTTTGTAAGAGCCACCTTGACGGAACCTCCAGCACCTTGACCCAACTACCAATCCACTCTCCTCCTCCCCTCCCCTTCGCCAGAGGGCATCTCTGGGCAATGCTTACGTAGCAGTGACGCCAGCAGGGTTGTCCTGCTTCGGTAGCCATCCACCATGTCTTATCCTCGTCGTGGCACTCCGAGTGGGGTGACCACAGTTTTGGTAGTGTCCATTGGCGCTCGAGGTGTAGTTCATGGACACGACCATGGTTGGTTTGGCGTGTGGCCTCCTCTGCACCTTCAGGGGCACATGCCTCTCTGCACAGAACAGAGGCAACTTAATCTCTCGGCAACACTAGTAAAAAAATGAAAATATCTCGTGCAAGATGATAGGGTTGACGCATAGAACAGTAAGAAATAAGAATTTCTGCTTACATGCTCAGGTGAAAGAACGAACAATCGGTGGGCATATTTATGTTCTCCTACGTAATCATTATGAATCCGAGAAACAAAAGAGTGAATTAGCAAGAGGTTAGGTGGCACAACATGGGTGGTTGCCCACGGTAGCGAGTGATGCTAAAGTACCCCCAACTGAGCTTAGACTGCACGGTGTAGGTGACGTCTGTGAACAAGTTGTTGCAGACGGCATGGTACCTGGTCCTCTATACTGTTCTCCTCCTATGTGTAGTCGATGTTGTCGCCATCTCCCTCCGCCGCTACGCGGGGGCGTATGGAGAGGAAGCTGAGAGAGGCCGAGGCTGGCGAGGCACTGGTCAGAATCGTGTGGTGGCGCCGTGTCGCGGGAGAAGTCTGTGTGGCACCTCCATCTCCTTGGTTGTACGACGCGGGATCCTTCGCTCTACGGGTCATCGCCAAAGCCTCGGGCATTCCGGGAAGCCCCGCATCTCAGTGCTCAGAGAGGCGGTAGCAGGTGGGGCGGCAACATCGCAAGGTGCATGGATAGGAGGTCGGGGAAGCCGCGACCGGTGAGGCGCCAAGTGCTTGGAGAGGCATGCAATATCGGTTGGGGCGGCACGATGCATGGAGGAGGCGCCGGTGGAGTCATGAGGAAATTGTGTGTGGGGTGGGGAACTGGGATCGTGAGACGTGTGCCCAACCATTTTGTTGTTTTCTAGGATTTTTTTGCTGCTGCGTGGGGAATCGTGGGACCAAGGTATCGCTACGTGAAAATAGGAGATGGGGTGATGTTTTTTTCACGTGAGATCGTACGAGGCTGGGGTAGCAATGGGAGGTGGAACCATCACGACGTCCGATCCCCCTTTAATAGTAGAGATACAATTTTCTAATGCTTCTTCTAATAGGCATCCTTAGTGAATGAATGAATGAATGAATGAAGAACGCATATCCATTCTTCTAGTTAAATCTTACATAAGAAACATTTGAATGCATAGCATTTTCATTCCCAGAATATGGCGGCTCACCAATCTGATTGAGAGGCATCTTGATCAATTTAATAATTCCACCTTTTCTCCCTAAAAAATTACCTTGAGAGGGAAATAAAATCCTAGTTTCTGAAACTCTAGAAACATGCAAATTTATATCATGGAATCATTTTTCAAGTTAAAATGGAACAAGATTTAATAGGTGATAAATAGGGTACAAATTGAAGTTGAAAGTATTTTCTCAACAAAAACCAGATTGACAGAGTAAATAGATATACCTCTCGTCCCTCTGACATGTCGGTGGATGTCGAATATTTGGGACATGAAAGCACTTGTCAGGACGTATGTGTTGCCTTGTCTCACTATCACTTGTGAACTGTTTGTAAGAGCCACCTTGACGGAACCTCCAGCACCTTGACCCAACTACCAATCCACTCTCCTCCTCCCCTCCCCTTCGCCAGAGGGCATCTCTGGGCAATGCTTACGTAGCAGTGACGCCAGCAGGGTTGTCCTACTTCGGTAGCCATCCACCATGTCTTATCCTCATCGTGGCACTCCGAGTGGGGTGACCACAGTTTTGGTAGTGTCCATTGGCGCTCGAGGTGTAGTTCGTGGACATGACCATGGTTGGTTTGGCGTGTGGCCTCCTCTGCACCTTCAGGGGCACATGCCTCTCTGCACAGAACAGAGGCAGCTTAATCTCTCGGCAACACTGGTAAAAAAATGAAAATATCTCGTGCAAGATGATAGGGTTGACGCATAGAACAGTAAGAAATAAGAATTTCTGCTTACATGCTCAGGTGAAACAACGAACAATCGGTGGGCATATTTATGTTCTCCTACATAATCATTATGAATCCGAGAAACAAAAGAGTGAATTAGCAAGAGGTTAGGTGGCACAACATGGGTGGTTGCCCATGGTAGCGAGTGATGCTAAAGTACCCCCAACTAAGCTTAGACTGCACGGTGTAGGTGCCGTCTGTGAACAAGTTGTTGCAGACGGCATGGTACCTGGTCCTCTATACTGTTCTCCTCCTATGTGTAGTCGATGTTGTCGCCGTCTCCCTCCGCCGCTACGCGGGGGCGTATGGAGAGGAAGCTGAGAGAGGCCGAGGCTGGCGAGGCACTGGTCAGAATCGTGTGGTGGCGCCGTGTCGCGGGAGAAGTCTGTGTGGCACCTCCATCTCCTTGGTTGTACGACGCGGGATCCTTCGCTCTACGGGTCATCGCCAAAGCCTCGGGCATTCCGGGAAGCCCCACATCTCAGCGCTCGGAGAGGCGGTAGCAGGTGGGGCGGCAACATCGCAAGGCGCATGGATAGGAGGTTGGGGAAGCCGCGACCGGCGAGGCGCCAAGTGCTTGGAGAGGCATGGAATATCGGTTGGGGCAGCATGATGCATGGAGGAGGCGCCGGTGGAGTCATGAGGAAATTGTGTGTGGGTGGGGAACTGGGATCGTGAGACGTGTGCCCAACCATTTTGTTGTTTTCTAGGATTTTTTTGCTGCTGCGCGGGGAATCGTGGGACCAAGGTATCGCTACGTGAAAATAGGAGATGTGGTGATGTTTTTTTCACGTGAGATCGTACGAGGCTGGGGTAGCAATTGGAGGTGGAACCATCACGACGTCCGATCCCCCTTTAATAGTAGAGATTTTATATGATTTTTGGGACTAACCTATTAACCTAGAGCCCAGTGCCAGTTTCTGTTTTTCCTTGTTTTTGAGTACAGAAAAGGAAAACCAAATGGAGTCCAATTGACCTGAAATTTCACGGAGATTATTTTTGGACCAGAAGAAGCGTACGGAGTATCGGAGATGGGCCAGAAGAGTCCCGAGGCACCCACGAGGGTGGGGGCGCGCCCTACCCCCTGGGCGTGCCCCCTACCTCGTGGCCGCCTCGGGGACCCCCCTGACTTGTTCCCAACTGCAACACCTCTTATATATACCCAAACTTCCAGAAAGAAACCTAGATCAGGAGTTCCGCCGCCGCAAGCTTCTATAGACACCAAAAACCAATCGGGGCCCTATTCTGGCCCCCTGTCGGAGGGGGGAATCCCTCTCCGGTGGCCATCTTCATCATCCCGGCGCTCTCCATGACGAGGAGGGAGTAGTTCACCCTCGGGGCTGAGGGTATGTACTAGTAGCTGTGTGTTCGATCTCTCTCTCTCTCTCTCTCTCGTGTTCTTGATTCGGCATGATCTTGATGTATCGTGAGCTTTGCTATTACAGTTGGATCTTATGATGTTTCTCCCTCTCTACTCTATTGTAATGGATTGAGTTTCCCTTTGAAGTTATCTTACCGGATTGAGTCTTTAAGGATTTGAGAGCACTTGATGTATGTCTTGCATGTGCATATCTATGGTGACGATGGGATATGACGTGATCTACTTGATGTATGTTTTGGTGATAAACTTGCGGGTTCAGTGACCATGTGAACTTATGCATAGGGGTTGGCACACGTTTTCGTCTTGACTCTCCGATAGAAACTTTGGGGCTCTCTTTGAAGTTCTTTTATTGGTTGAATAGATGAATCTGAGATTGTGTGATGCATATTGTATAATCATCATTCCCACGGATCCTTGAGGTGACATTGGAGTATCTAGGTGACATTAGGGTTTTGCTTGATTTGTGTCTTAAGGTGTTATTTTAGTACGAACTCTAGGATAGATTGAACGGAAAGAATAGCTTAGTGTTATTTTACTATGGACTCTTGAATAGATGGATCAAAAAGGATAACTTTGAGGTGGTTTTATACCCTACATCAATCTCTTCCTTTGTTCTCCGCTATTAGTGACTTTGGAGTGACTCTTTGTTGCATGTTGAGGGATACTTATATGATCCTATTATGTTATTATTGTTGAGAGAACTTGCACTAGTGAAAGTATGAACCCTAGGCCTTGTTTTCTAGCATTGCAATACCATTTTCGCTCACTTTTATCATTAGTTACCTTGCTGTTTTTATATTTTCAGATTACAAAAACCTATATATATCGTCCATATTGCACTTATATCACCATCTCTTTGCCAAACTAGTGCACCTATACAATTTACCATTGTATTGGATGTGTTGGGGAAACAAGAGACTCTGCTATTTGGTTGCAAGGTTGTTTCACAGAGACCATCTTCATCCTACGGTTCCCACGGATTGATAAACCTTACGTCATCCACTTGAGGGAAATTTTCTACTGTCCTACAAACCTCTGCACTTGGAGGCCCAACAACGTCTACAAGAAGAAGGTTGTGTAGTAGACATTAGTGACTAAGAACATAGGTTGTTGAGTTTCAAGAGGATTCATTGTTTCAATCTTAAAATGTGAATTGGTTGCTACTTTAAATATGAGAAATTTTATAAGAAAGAGTTGTTGTCATGATGTTAGGAAAAGTGATTGAAATTATCATTGATCAAACTTATGCACCGTGCTAGCATTCACACTTCATAAATTATTTCTTTTGTCATTTACCTACTCGAGGACAAGTCGGAATTAAGCTTGGGGATGCTGATACGTGTCCAATGTATCTATAATTTATGAAGTATTCATGCTGTCTTATTATCATCTTGGATGTTTTACAATCATTTATAGCAACTTTATATCGTTTTTTAGGACTAACCTATTGACCCAGTGCCCAGTGTCAGTTGTTGTTTTCTGCTTGATTTTTACATCACGGGAAATCAATATCAAACGGAGTCCAAACACCGCGAAACTTTTTGGAGAATTTTTATGGACCAGAAGAACACCAATGGGCTAGAGCAACACCTAGGGGCTGCCCCGAGGGGGGCACAATCCACCAAGGCGTGCCTGGGGGCCCAGGCGCGCCCAGGTGGGTTGTGCCCACCTCGGTGGCTTCCCGCACCCCCTCTTTACCCTATAAATTCCCAAATATTCCGAAAACCCTCGGCGTTACCCTAGATCAGAAGTTCCACCACCGCATGGCTCTGTAGCCACCAAAAACCAATCTAGACTCTATTCCGGGACCCTGCCAAAGGGGGAATCATCTCTGGTGTCCATCTTCATCATCCAGGCGGCCACCACGATGAGGAGAGAGTAGTCCACCCTCGGGGCTGAGGGTTTGTACCAGTAGCTATGTGTTTAATCTCCCTCTCTCTCTCGTGTTCTTGAGATGTCACGATCTTGATGTATCACGGGCTTTGTTAATATAGTCGGATCATATGGTGTTTTCCCCTCTCTATCTTGTTGTGATGAATTGTATTTTTCCCTTTGAGATTTCGTTGTTATCGGATTGAATACTTTTATGGATTTGAGAGCACTTGATATATGTCGGGTATCATATTGATTTACTTGATATGTGTTTTGGCGTTCAACTCGCGGATTCCTGCAGTGACATTTGGGTAATCTATGCATAGGGGTTGATGCACGTTCTCGTGTTTTGTTTCTACGGTAGAAATCTTGGGGCACTCTTTGAGGTTCTTTGTGTTGGATTGAGTATTATGAACCTGAAATTATTTGGTGTTATTTTAGTACGAACTCTTGGATACTGTTTTCGCTCACTTTTGGACTAGTGAAAGTATGAGCACTAGGCCTTGTTTCCTAGCATTGCAATACCGTTTTCACTCACTTTTATCATTAGTTACCTTGCTGTTTTTATATTTTCAGATTACAAAAACCTATATCTATCATCCATATTGCCTTTGTATCACCATCTCTTCACCGAACTAGGGCAACTGTACAATTTACCATTGTATTGGCACTAGTGCAGAACCGGGCAATAGCACCGGTTCGTAAGGCCCTTTAGTGCCGGTTCGGTAACCGGCACTAAAGTGTGGGCACTAAAGGTCCCCCCTTTAGTACCGGTTCAGCACGAACCGGTGCTAAAGGGCAACCACGTGGCACGAGACAACTCCGGGGGCAGGGAGCCCTTTAGTACCAGTTGGTGACACCAACCGGTATTAAAAGGTTGGGTGGTTTTGGGTTTATGATTTATTTTTCATTTAATTTTGTGTTTTCATTTAATTCTTTTTCGTTTGCTGGTATTTTACTATACTACACATTGTACACGTTATGCATATATATAAATAAAATTTCTAGTAGAACCGATCATATATATCATCGAATGTCTCACAACCACCATTAATTAGTTCACACATATATACACACATGTATATATATACAATTAGCTAGCTATATACAATTTCTCCTAATTGGTGCCTTCGGAGCCAGTGGCATTAGCCTAATTGGTTCCTTTGGAGCACGATAACAATTGGAAGTGGTTCATGGGGGCGGTAGCGGGTAAAAGTATTCTCCTTTGGGATCTATGACCTGGTCGAGCAAAAATCCCGTTAATTCCTCTTGAATTGCTTCGATGCGGTCCTCTGGTATGAGCTTCTCCCGCACCTCTTTGAACTGTTAAGAAGGAGATCAATATGCATGTGTATTAGTTGTGTGACTAGATATCGATAATGGTGTAAAAATTGTGAATAGTGTTCTGACAAACGTACCCACTCCTGTCTTTGAGATCTGCTCCTTTCGGACGCCATCATGCGAATGTTCTCGCAAACGTAGTATGCACACAGATTATTCCCCGGCGCCAGCTTCAGGGCCTTTACGAGAATGGAATTTTATCATATAATAATTAATCAAGCATGATAATTAAAGATATGGCAGCTAGCTAGTACTACTTAATTACTTACCATGGGTCGATACCATTTCAGATTTCGTTTCCATTGGCCTGGAGTGACGCTGATGAACTTTGCCCAAGCCTTGCGCGCCGACAAAGAAAATGAATAAATGGGTTATTAAATAGTTGTTATCAAGAAATGACAAACTGATTAAATAGGCCGAGATATAGTTAATAATGATTGAAATTACATGTTGACTATCCCCTTCACAATGGTGTAGTTATTTGGTTTCTTAAGTAGTGAGTCTAGTACTTCAATTGTTCCTTCATCAACTTTAATGATTAACAAGATCTAGTGAAATCTGCATGCACACACATTTGCATGTCTTAATTAAGCGGGCATATGTAAGCAAAAACATGTAGCTAGCTAGTAGGCAAAAACAGAATTTGTAGTACAAGACAGTGTGACTCACTCGAAGTTGTAAGGAAGTAGTATATCTTCATTGTATTTGAGGCTCTTGAAGAACTCTAGCATGCTTTCCTCTACACTTTTTCGTAATATGGATCTAATTTCCATGTGTATTCATTAATGGTATTTGGGTCAACGAACCCAATGCCATAGCATCCACCTTTTTTCATTTCATAAATCTTCATCCTGCATAATACCACAGAAAAGAATATAGTGAGGATAATTACAGGTAATGATTGATCAAAATGATCACTACAGCTAGCTTGAGACTTAAATTACAGAAAGAAATCACTTACAGACAATAGCAACTGACGATGGATTTGTCGAGTGCGTCTTGATTGTATAACTGAAATAGTTTTGAATACTCAATGCACACAGCTTTCTCATGGTAGTAATGATCCTTCTTGACATTCACCATGAGGGACTCTCAATTGGAAATCTTGGTAATGTCCATGTACCATTGATGCAATTCATACATTCTCGTTGGGAGCTTCTTGACCTCGTCTGGCTCGACCAAAGGTTGGCCCCTGACATATTTCCGTTTTATTTCCTCCTCTCTAGTCGGAGACATGGGCTCAATATCGAGGAGTTGTCCAACAGTGATCATGAGGCTTTTAGCCTGCTCAATATGCTCCTCGGTTATTACCACATCGCCCAGCTCGGGAACATAAATAGTTTGCCCACAATAATATTGGGCGCGCCTACTCTCATTTGTTGTTGGCACAACAAGCGGGGGGATTGATTGCGCCGCCTGTTCTCCCAGCTGGGGAACGGTTTTACCGCTCCTTTTGCCAGCTGATTTGCTCGAGCTCGAGCTCACCTCTTTCTGTAGACATGCTAGATTTAACTTCCTGAGGTGGCGCTCATAGTCTGTGTCAACAGGCTTGGGAGCTGGTGCTCTAGCCATACGAATGAAGTGGTCAATCTTTTCCCTTGGCGGCGGTGGTGGTTTCAGTGCAAAATGGGCTTCCACCTCAGCCTTTGATATGGCTGCATTTTCCTCCGCGGACTTGTCGTAAGGCCTCTGCGGAAGAGGTGTGAGGCTGCTTGGACCATATTGAAATTGCTTGCCTCCGCCTGTACCTGCAGTACTACCTCGACTTGTACCGCTACGCACCATAGCTGAGGAGGCTCTCTTTCGTGATTGCTGAGGCGGCGAAGATGGCTGACGTGGCTGAGTTGGAGGAGGAGGAGTGGCCTGAAGTTGTGCAGGACTTGGAGGAGGAGTGGCCTGATGCTTTGCCGGACTTGGAGGAGGAGGAGTTGCCTGAAGCTGTGCCGGACTTGGAGGAGGAGTGGCCTGACGCGTTGGTGGACTTCGAGGAGCGGGAGTCTGCTGACTCGGTGGCGGACTTCGACGAGGAGTCGGATGACGCGGTGTCGGTGGCCTTCGAAAGATGATGCAATCCTTTCTCCATATGATGATACGATTGTTGGCCTCTCCCAGTGTGTGCTCCTCGTCACCTCCAGGAATGTCAAGCTCTAGCCCCGAATATTGGTCCACCACCTCATCAACCAAGACACAAGCATAGCCTGCTGGAATCGGGTTGCAATGGAAGGTTGCCTCGGGGGGATTTGTAAAAGCAACGGCGTCCGCCACCTTCATGGATATGTTCTTCATTTTTAAGTGTAGCTCGCAGTTAGTGTTCTCCATGTGTCATCCACTGGGTAGCTATCCAGCAATGCATCGCCCGGGGCGGAACCCACGCTTCTTCTCGGCATGGATGGGACGGTGTTATCCAATGCTGGATCATCCGCTAGCTGCTGCAGCTGCTGAGACCCCCTTTGCTGGCTAAGTGAGTCAATCTGCTCTTGCTGCCGCTGGAATTTGACTGCCAAGTCTGCGTGCGCGGATTCTAGGCCTTGAAGGCGTTCATAGTCCATCTTCCTCTGCTCCTCCTCCATCTTCCTCTTCTTCTCCTCCGCAATCTTCTTTCTCGCACGGGTTCTGTAGTCGGTGTTCCAGTCCGAAAACCCCTCATACCACGGAATAGCACCCTTGCCTCGTGTTCTTCCCGGGTGTTCAGGATTTCCCAGGGCAAGCATAAGATCGTCGTTCTCTCTGTTGGGCTGGAACACCCCCGATCGAGCCTCTTCTATTGCAACAAGTAGCTTATCTTTGGCTCCGTCCAGACATGCCTTCTTCGAAACTTTTCCTGTCTTCGGGTCCAACTCCCCCCCCCATGCGCATAGAACCAAGTCCTGCACCTGGGGGGCTAGCTCAATGTTTCTGGAGTGACACCTGCATCCTCCATCTCTTTCTCAGACTTATCTCACTTAGGCATTCCCACCGCATAGCCACCTGGCCCTAGCTTATGGAACTTATCCTTTTTTGCGGCATTGGCCTTGTTTATTCTCGACCGTTCCTTAGATAATTATGAATCCTTGAATTTCATGAAATCGTCCCAATGAGCACTTTGCTTCTCTAGTGTTCCCTCGAATACTGGAGTTTTCCTTCCTTCCTTGACGTACTTGTCCCATTCACGATTCTTGTGGTTGTTGAATGCAACCGCCATCTTCCTAAGAGTAGCGTCCTTGACTTTCTCCACATCTGCATCTGTGAAATGATCTGGTAGGGTGAAATGTTCCATGAGTGTTTCCCAAAGCAGAAGTTTTTGTCTGTCATCGACAAAAGTAACTCCTGGACATGGCTTTGCTAGCTCTCTCCATTCTTGAAGGGAGATCGAGAGTTGGTCCTTCACAAGAACTCCGCACTAACGAATGAAATTGTCCGCAATCTTCTTAGGCGCTAACGGTTCGCCATTAGGTTTGATGGCCTCGATATTGTACTTTACGCCCTCCTTCAACTTTTTGTTCGGGCCTCGTTTCCTGTTGCCTGAAGATTTGCTCGATCCGGATGGCTGAAAGAAGAAGGATCGATTTGTTATTATATCTTCAGGTCATTTAAAACAAGTGATGATCACCAGATGCCTGCTTATATAAATATATATACCTCGCCGGTTTTGTTGTTTCAAGATCAACATTTTCTTTGTCATGTTCATAGTTCATGACTTCATCAATTCGGTCGTCGCGATCGAATATCATATCACCCTCCCCGGTGTTGTTTAGATAATCGGAGCCGTCATAATCTTCTTCATTCTGATCATCATCTGGCCCGCGAGGATTGCTTATGATATTGAACAGGGCCTCTTCTCCCTCTCTGCCGATATTGTCCACCATAGGTTTTATTTAACTAATCCAAAAGAAATATATTCAAATTACAATGCATGGATGCAATCAATTAATAAGGAAAATTTGAATCAATCATAGTACATAATAAGCATCATCGAATATAATCTCGAATATGTCGTCTCGAATAATAGATATAATCTCGAATACATCGTCTCGAATAATATATATAATCTCGAATAAATCATCTCGAACATTATATATCGAATACATCACTAGCTAGCTAGCTAGCTAATAAAGATCGAATACTAGAGAGTAATCTACGTGGTGGACAACCAAAGTGAAGGAACCATCACTGGATCATAGCTCGGGTGATCTCCCCAAAGAACCTGCCAGGTATTGGAGAACCTGACGTCCATAGCAGCCATGTAGTGATGGACGTGCTCGTCCTCCTCCCTGACACGGTGATGTACCACCTCCGGCGGGGCCGGCTTCCTCCACACCGAAAGTGGCCCACGCGAACGCCACCAAAGGAGATGGGGGTCGACGACAGGACCTGGGGCCGGGTTCCTCACCAAGCGTCGCGCCCCTGAAGGTAGCACCTCCCAGTGCCAGCCCGGTGGAGCCCAGTCCCGGACATGGGTCCTCTGAAGCAGGACGTCATCGCAAACCGGTCGACGGCGAGGATGCTGGCCGGGCATCGTCGACAACAAATACTATATGCCGCAAAAGTAAAGTAACATTTTTTAAATGATGGATTGTGATTTCATATATGCAAATTCTAAATTTTATAACTAAAACTAACATTTCTAATATTTCTATAACTAAAACTAACATTTCTAATATTTCTATAACTAAAAAACATTTCTATATAACTAACATTTCTATATAACTAACATTTCTAATATAACTAAAATTTCTATATAACTAACATTTCTAATATTTCTATATAACTAACATTTCTAATATTTCTATATAACTAACATTTCTAATAATTCTATAACTAAAAAATAGAAAGATTGCTAACATTTCTATAACAATGTGTGTGTGTGTGTGTGTGGCACATGGCGGCCGGCGCAGGAGCTCACCGGCGAGGCGCGACGACGGGGGGCGGTGACGGGGACGGGGCGGAGACTGAGACGGCGATGGGAACGGGGCGACGACAATAGGGACATGGATGGGCCGGGCGGGGACGACGGGAGGACGGGGCGGGGCGCGGCGACGGGGACGACGGGGATGGGGACGGGGACGGCGATGGGAGCGGCGACGAGGGGCGGCGGCGATGGGGCAGAGGAGAAAGAAGCAGAGGGAGAGATGAGAAACTGACAAATTTTTTGAAGTGTTTTCTTATATCGAACAACCTTTAGTACCAGTTGGAGCCACCAACCGGTACTAAAGGTCTGTTTTGGCCAGGCCAAGCGGCAGGAACGGCACCCCTTTAGTACCGGGTGGTGGCTCCAACCGGTACTAAAGACCCCGCCTTTAGTACCGGTTTGAGCCACCCCCCGGTACTAAAGGGGGTGCACTGGCGCAGGTGCGGTGCGTCATGTTTAGTCCCACCTCGCTAGCCGAGGGGCATCCGCACTGGTTTATAAGCCCCAGTGCGGTAGCTCCCTCGAGCTCCTCTCCAAAGCAGGCCTACTGGGCCTAAATGTTCTATGCTGCCCTGTGGGCCTACTGGGCCTTTGCGGGCCTGCATCTTGGCCCAACAACAGGTTGGGTTTCTAGTCGTATGCAGGCTGCTGTGGCGTAGTAGGTGGGCTTTTTTCTTTATTTATTTTTGAGTTGTTTTTTGCTTTAGGTACAAAAAATTACAAACTTTTTGTTAGTACCGGTAGTTTACAAATTTGAATAGTTTAAATTTTTAATTATTTGAAATTTGTGTGAATCACTAGTTTGTGAATAACTAAACTTTGAAAATAGATTTTTCAGTGATTCTTTTTTCTTATGTTTAATATTAGTGTGTTTTATCATTATATTCAATTTGTTAATGCTTAGGTTATATAAAAAATGAAATGCCTTTGTAACGGATGAGTTTTCGTACGAAACCCGGATACTTCGAAAGAGATTGTCCATTTTGTACATGAAGTGCATCCAGTTTTTGCGGTAACCCTCTCTACTTTTTTGCACATGCTATGTGGGTGAAATTATGATACCATGCCAACTTTCAACCTTTTCTGAGTTCATTTGAAATGCTTTTCAATTTCAGGGTCGTTTAGCTGAAAAAATCAGTAAATGCATGAAAGAATTTGTTTGCACATAAAATTTCTTCGCGTTTCAAATGCCAAAACACATAACTAGCTACCCTAACTATTACAAAGATTCCCTCCTGGGTGTGAAACACAGAAGAAAGTGATGATAGTGAAGCCGATCACATCCCAGATCTTTGGGTGTGAAACTTTTTCTTCGCGTGTGTCCCTTTGCGCCGTAGCCATGGAAAATCTTCAACATTTAACTGGATGCTCGGGTCAATATTCACCGTGAATGGAGAAATTTAATCAAAATTTTCGTAATCTCCTGACATGTCTATCTTGTCATCCACTCCCACGATGTTTCTCTTCCCATAAAGAACTATGTGCCGCTTTGGCTCATTGTACGATGCATTCCCTTCCTTATCTTTTCTTTTTCTCGGCTTGGTAGACATGTCCATCACATAGAAAACCTGTGCCACATCATTGGCTAGGACGAATGGTTCGTCTGCATACGCAAGATTGTTGAGATCCACTATTGTCATTCCGTACTGTGGGTCTTCCGTTACCCCGCCTCGTGTCATATTGACCCATTTGCACGAAAACAAAGGGACCTTCAAACCACGTCGATAGTCAAGTTCCCATATGTCCTGTATATAACCATAATATGTTTCCTTTCCCGTCTTGGTTTCTGCATCAAAGCGGACACCACTGTTTTGGTTGGTGCTCTTCTTATCTTGGGCGATCGTGTAAAATGTATTACCATTTATCTCGTACCCTTTGAAAGTCATTATATTCGAAGATGGTAACTGGGACAGCAAGTACATGTCATCTTCAATAGAGGCGTCATGCATGGTACGTGTCTACAACCAGCTGGCGAAACTCCTGGTTTGTTCACGTGTAATCCAGTGATCAAACCCCTCCGGGTGTTTGGAGCGTAGCAAATTCTTGTGTTCATCCATATACGGAGCCACCAAGGCGGAATTCTGTACAACTGTGTAGTGTGCTTCAGTGAGAGAATGTCCGTCCATACATATTATTTGTTCCCCTCCTAGCGTGCTTTTTCCATCCAGTCCGCCCTTATGCCGCGATTCAGGAACACCAATCGGCTTAAGGTCAGGAATAAAGTCAATACAAAACTCAATGACCTCGTCATTTTCATGGCCCTTGGAGATGCTTCCTTCTGGCCTAGCACGGTTATGAACATATTTCTTTAAGACTCCCATGAACCTCTCAAAGGGGAACATATTGTGTAGAAATACAGGACCCAAAACGTTAATCTCTTTGAATAGGTGAACTAGGACGTGCCTCATGATGTTGAAGAAGGATGGTGGGAACACCAACTCGAAACTGACAAGACATTGCACAAAATCATTCTCTAACCTTGGTATGATTTCTGGATCGATTACCTTCTAAGAGATTGCATTGAGGAATGCACATAGCTTCACAATGGCTAATCGAACGTTTTTTGGTAGAAGCCCCCTCAATGCAACCGGAAGCAGTTGCGTCATAATCACGTGGCAGTCATGAAACTTTAGGTTCTGGAACTTTTTCTCTGCCATGTTTATTATTCCCTTTATATTCGACGAGAAGCCAGACGGTACATTAATACTGAGCAGGCATTCAAAGAAGATTTCCTTCTCTTCTTTGGTAAGAGCGTAGCTTGCATGACCGTGATGTATGCCGTCTTTCCGTGCATACGTTGCTGGTCCTCCCGTGCCTCACGTGTATCTTTTGTCTTCCCATACACGCCAAAGAAGCCAATCAGGGTCACACAAAGATTCTTCGTCACGTGCATCACGTCGATTGTGGAGCGGACCTCTAGGTCTTTCCAATAGGGCGGGTCCCAAAATATAGATTTCTTCTTCCACATGGGTGTGCGTCCATCGGCGTCATTTGGAACAGGTTGTCCACCAGGACCCTTTCCAAAGACCACCTCAAATCCTTGACCATATCATGTACATCATCACCAGTATGTTGGCGAGGCTTCGTCCGGTGATCCGCCTCACCTTTGAAATGCTTGCCTTTCTTTCTTACGGGATGCCTGCTCGGAAGAAATCGACGATGTCCCAGGTACACATTCTTCTTACAATTAGCCAAATATATATTGTTGGCATCGTCCAAATAGTGTGTGCATGCGCCGTATCCCTTGTTTGTCTGTCCTGAAAGGTTACTAAGAGCAGGCCAATCATTGATGGTCATGAACAACAATGCCTTTAGGTCAAATTCTTCCCCCATGTGCTCATCCCACGCACGTACACCTGTTCCATTCCACAGTTGTAAGAGTTTTTCAACTAATGGCCTTAGGTACACATCAATGTCGTTGCCGGGTTGCTTAGGGCCTTGGATGAGCACTGTCATCATAATGAACTTCCGCTTCATGCACAACCAAGGAGGAAGGTTATACAAACATAGAGTCACAAGCCAGGTGCTATGGTTGCTGCTCTGCTCCCCAAAAGGATTAATGCCATCTGCGCTTAGACCAAACCATACGTTCCTTGCGTCATCTGCAAACTCCTTCCCATACTTTCTTTCGATTTTTCTCCACTGCGACCCGTCAGCGGGTATTCTCAACTTTCCGTCTTTCTGACGGTCTTCTCTGTGCCATCGCATCGCCTTGGCATGCTCTTTGTTTTGGAACAAACATTTCAACCGTGGTATTATAGGAGCATACCACATCACCTTGGCAGGAATCTTCTTCCTAGGGCGCTCGCCCTCGACATTACCAGGGTCATCGTGGCTGATCTTATAGCGCAATGCACCGCATACCGTGCAAGCGTTCAAATCCTCGTACTCACCGCGGTAGAGGATGCAATCATTTGGGCATGCATGTATCTTCTGCACCTCTAACCCTAGAGGGCAGACAACCGTATTTGCTTCGTACGTACTCTCCGGCAATTCGTTGTCCTTTGGAAGCATGTTCTTTATCATTACCAACAACTTTCCAAATCCCTTGTCAGATACACCATTCTCTGCCTTCCATTGTAGCAATTCCACTGTGGTGCCCAGCTTTTTCTTGTCACCTACGCAATTCGAGTACAACAATTTTTTGTGATCCTCTAACATGCGCTGCAACTTCTTCTTCTCCAAATCACTTGCGCAGTTTCTCTTTGCATCGGCAATGGCCCGACCTAGATCATCAACGGGCTCATCTGATGCCTCTTCTTTAGCTTCTTCCTGCATTGCCGGCTCAGCTTCTTCCCGCATTACCGGCTCAGCTGCTTCCGTCATTGTTGTATCATCGTATTCAGGGGACCCATGCCCAGGATAGCTGTCGTCGTTCTCTTATTCTTTATTGTCTTCCATCATAACCCCTCTTTCTCCATGCTTGGTCCAAACATTATAGTGGGGCATGAAACCGGACTCAAATAGGTGGACGTGAATGGTTCTTGACATAGAGTAATTGTGACCATTCTTACAGCCAGCACATGGACAAGGCATAAAACCATCTTCCCGCTTGTTTGCCTCAGCCGCAAGCAGAAAAGTACGAATGCCATTAATGAACTCGGGAGAGCATCGGTCATCGTACATCCATTGCCGACTCATCTTCAATTCACAGCACCGAAAACACCAAATTAATACAGTACATAAAGTTCATACATATAGATCATACAACACTTAAATGCAACAAACAAATAACTCTCTAGCTAAAGAATTTAAATGCAACAACAAATGCGATCAAGATCGCAACTAAGGTAACAATTGATCCAACAGCCTAATGATACCAAGCCTCACTATGAATGGCATATTTTCTAATCTTTCTAGTCTTCAAGCGCATTTTCTCCATCTTAATCTTGTGATCATCGACAACATCGACAACATGCAACTCCAATTCCATCTTCTCCCCCTCAATTCTTTTCAATTTTTCCTTCAAATCCTCGTTTTCTCTTTCAACTAAATTTAACCTCTCGACAATAGGGTTGGTTGGAATTTCCGGTTCAACTACCTCCTACATACAAATATCTATGTCAACAAGATGGGCATAATTTGTCATAAACACAAAATGCAATGAATAGTTTTAAAAGAGGATATACCACATCCGAATCATAACCCGGACAAGGGCCGACGGGGACGGATATCAAAACCATGGCACTATGTATAACAAACAGCGTATGGGTAAGATAATTATACGAGTAACTATATATCCAAATCACACAAACATCATTTTTTTATATAAAACTTCATGAACAAGAGGCTCACCACAAGGTGGTGCCGGCGACGGGATGTTGCGGGCGATCGACGGTGGTTACGATGGAGATTTAGAAGGAACTAAGTAAACTACACCTACATATGCAAACTAAGTGTTATTTTTGACCTGAAATTGCATATAAATCAAATGCTAGCACATATATATAATACCTCCCAAATTACTAAACTCAAAAATCAATCACTATATAAAGCATTGCACGAGCAAATCTAGCAATGAGAGATGAAAGGACAAAGTTGCTGACCTTTGTGATCATTTGAATGGATGGGGGCCTTCAAATCTTGACAAATTTTGGGAAAAATGTGTGATGATCTTGAGAGGAAGAGGGAAAAGAACAGAGAGGAGAGGGGAAAGGGGAAGAACAGAGTGAGCTCAGGTGGACGAAGGGTCTATGTAGGACGACCTTTAGTACCGATTCGTGATACGACCTGGTACTAAAGGTGCTGGAGGGGCCCCGGACTGACAACATCCTGCCACCACTCACTTTAGTACCGGTTCGTGACATGAACCGGTGCTAAAGGTTCACCACGAACCGGTACTAATGATGTCCGCCCGCCTAGCCGTTGGAACTGGCACTAATGGACACATTAGTGCTGGCTCAAATTCAAACCGGCACTAATGTGCTTCACATTTGACCCTTCTTCTACTAGTGTGGGTGTGTTGGGGACACAAGAGACTCTTTGCTATTTGGTTGCAGGGTTGTTTGAGAGAGACCATCTTCATCCTATGCCTCTCACGGATTGATAAACCTTAGGTCATCCACTTGAGGGAAATTTGTTACTGTCCTACAAACCTCTACACTTTGAGGCCCAACAACGTCTACAAGAAGAAGGTTGTGTAGTAGACATCAAGCTCTTTTCTTGCGCCGTTGCCGGGGAGGTTAGCACTTGAAGGTATATCTTTAGATCTTGCAATCGAATCTTTTAGATTCTTGTTTTATCACTAGTTTAGTCTATAAAAGAAAACTACAAAAAATGGAATTAAGGTTACCTCATATGCTTCATCTTTTTAATATCTTTCACGAAAATAAGGATTCCGATAATTGTGCCCAAGTGCTAGAAGAAGAATGCATTAAAATGTTTGGCACTAAATCTTTGGATGATGAGCATGGTTGCAATGTAGTTAGTATGAATTCCTTGAATATCCATGATGCTAATGATATGCAAAGCCACAAGCTTGGGAAGCTATGTTTGATGAAGATGATATTTGTTGTCCCCCAAGTCTTCATGAGCAAATTTATTATAATGATAGCATGCATCCTATTTATGATGATTATATTGATGAAAGTGGGTTTGGAAGAGTGTCATCTTTCGGAAGAAATGATCCCACTATTTTGGAGGGTGTTGAATCTTATTGTGATAACTATGAAAGTGGATTTGGAGAGGTCATGACTTTATTTAGTGATGATTCCACTATTTCAGAAGAGGTTCCAATTGATTATGAGAACAAAGTTGCTATCTATGATGATTATTGTGATGACATGTATGCTATAAAGAATAATGATAACCTTGAAACTTGTCATCATAATTTTAACTTTCAATTGGATTATGCCTAATATGATAGTTATTTCGTTGAGTTTGCTCCCACTACTATTGATGAGATTATATTTGCTTATGTGGAGAGTAATAAAATTTCTATGCTTGTAGATCATGAAAATAATGATTTATGTGATGATTATATTGTTGAATTCATTCATCACTCTACTGAAATTTATTATGAGGGAGGAATATATGCTTGTAGGAATTGCAATAATATCAAGTTTCCTCTCTATGTTCTTAAAGTTTTAAAGTTATGCTTGTTTTGCCTTCCTATGCTAGTTGATTATTGTTCCACAAGTTGTTTTCTCACAAAATCCCCATGCATAGGAAGTGGGTTAGGCTCAAATGTACTAGTTACATTCTTCATGATGCTCTCTTTATGTTTCAATTCTTATCTTTTATGTGAGCATCATTGAAATCATCATGTCTAGCTAGGGGCGTTAAAAGATAGCGCTTGTTGGGAGGCAACCCAATTTTATTTTTATTCTTTGCTTTTCACTCCTATTTAGTAATTAATAATTCATCTAGCCTCTATTTATATGTGTTTTTATGTTTTAATTAGTGTTTGTGCCAAGTAGAACCTTTGGGAAGACTTGGGTGAAGTCTTTGTTATCTTGCTGTAAAAACAGAAACTTTTGCGCTCACGAGATTAGCTGCCATTTTTTTTACTGGAGAGTGCTTTTAGGTTGATTATTTTTGCAGATGATTAATAGAAACATTAATCAGGTCCTAAAATTTATTTCAGAATTTTTGGAGTGACATAAGTATTCGAATGATACAGATTACTACAGACTGTTCTGTTTTTGACAGATTCTGTTTTCATTGTGTTGTTTGCTTATTTTGATGAATCTATGAGTAGTATCGGAGGGTATGAACCATAGAGAATTTATAATACAGTAGATATTACACAAATATGAATTTAGAATGAGTTCACAATAGCACCTAAGTGGTGATTTATTTTTTCTTATACTAACAGAGATTATGAGTTTTCTGTTGAGTTTTGTGTTGTGAAGTTTTCAAGTTTTGGGTAAAGATTCGATGGACTATGGAATAAGGAGTGGCAAGAGCCTAAGCTTGGGGATGCCCAAGCCACCCCAAGTTAATATTCAAGGACAACCAAAAGCCTAAGCTTGGGGATGCGCCGGATGGCATCCCCTCTTTCGTCTTTGTTCATCGGTAACTTTACTATATTTTTATTCACCACATGATATGTGTTTTGCTTGGAGCATCATTTTGTTTTATTTTGTTTTGCTTGCTGTTTGAATAAAATACCAATATCTGGAATTCTTAAATGTTAAAGAGTATTCACATAGTTGCATAATTATTCAACTAGTCATTGATCTTCACTTATATCTTTCGGAGTAGTTTGTCATTTGCTCTAGCGCCTCACTTATATCTTTTTAGAGCACGACGGTGGTTTTATTTTGAAGAAATAGATGAAATCTCATGCTTCACTTATATCATTTTGAGAGTCTCTATACAGTATGATAGTTTTCTTTGGTTATGAATTTAGTCCTAATATGATAGGCATCCAAGAGGGATATAATAAAAACTTTCATATAAAGTGCATTGAATACTATGAGAAGTTTGATTCTTTATGATTGTTTTTAAGATATGAAGATGGTGAAATTAGAGTCATGATAGTTGAGTAGTTGTGAATTTGAGAAATACTTGTTTTAAAGTTTGTGATTCCCGTAGCATGCATGTATGGTGAAACATTATGTGATGAAGTCAGAGCATGATTTATTTATTGATTGTCTTCCTTATGAGTGGCGGTCGGGGATGAGCGATGGTATTTTCCTACCAATCTATCCCCCTAGGACCATGCGCTTCGATAACTAATAGATTTTTTCAATAAGTATGTGAGTTCTTTATGACTAATGTTGAGTCCATGGATTATATGCACTCTCCCCATTGCTAACCTCTCTTGTGCCGCGCAATTTTCGCCGGTACCATACACCAACCATTACCTTCCTCAAAATAGCCACCATACCTACCTATTATGGCATTTCCATTGCCATTCCGAGATATATTGCCATGCAACTTTCCACCATTCCATTTATTATGACACGCTTCATCATTGTCATATTGCTTTGCATGATCATGTAGTTGACATCGTATTTGTGGCAAAGCCACTGTTCATAATTCTTTCATACATGTCACTCTTGATTCAATGCACATCCCGGTACACCGCTGGAGGCATTCATATAGAGTCATATCTTGTTCTAAGTATCGAGTTGTAATTCTTGAGTTGTAAGTTAATAAAAGTGTGATGGTCATCATTATTAGAGCATTGTCCCATGTGAGGAAAGGATGATGGAGACTATGACTCCCCCAAAAGTCGGGACGAGACTCCAGATGATAAATAAAAAAAGAATAAAAAAGAGGCCATAAAAAAGAGAAGGTCCAAAAAAATGAGAGAAAAAGAGAGAAGGGGCGATGCTACTATCCTTTTACCACACTTGTGCTTCGAAGTAGCACCCTGATCTTCATGATAGAGAGTCTCCTATGTTGTCACTTTCATATACTAGTGGAAATCTTTCATTATAGAACTTGGCTTGTATATTCCAATGATGGGCTTCCTCAAAATGCCCTAGGTCTTCGTGAGCAAGCGAGTTGGATGCACACCCACTTAGTTTCTTTTTGAGTTTTCATACACTTATGCTCTAGTGAATCTGTTGCATGGCAATCCCTACACACTCACATTAATATCTATTGATGGGCATCCCCATAGCCCGTTGATACGCCTAGTTGATGTGAGACTGTCTTCTCCTTTTTGTCTTCTCCATAACCACCATTCTATTCCACCTATAGTGCTATGTCCATGGCTCACGCTCATGTATTACGTCAAGATTGAAAAAGTTTGAGAACATCAAAAGTATGAAACAATTGCTTGGCTTGTCATCGATGTTGTGCATGATTTAAATATTTTGCGTGATGAAGATAGAGCATAGCCAGACTATATGATTTTGTGGGGATAACTTTCTTTGGCCATGTTATTTTAAGAAGACATGATTGCTTTGTTAGTATGTTTGAGGTATTATTATTTTCATGTCAATATTAAACATTTGTCTTGAATCTTTCGTATCTGAACATTCATGCCACAATAAAGAAAATTACATTGATAAATATGTTAGGTAGTAGTCCACATCAAAAATTCTATTTTTATCATTTATCTACTCGAGGACAAGCAGGAATTAAGCTTGGGGATGCTTGACGTCTCCAACATATCTATAATTTTTTATTGTTCCATGCTATTATATTATCCATCTAGGATGTTTCATATGCATTTATATGCTATTTTATATGATTTTTGGGACTAACCTATTAACCTAGAGCCCAGTGTTGGTTTCTGTTTTTCCTTATTTTTGAGTTTTATAGAAAAAGAAAAACCAAACGGAGTCGAATTGACCTGAAATTTCACGGAGACTACTTTTGGACCAGAAGAAGCCCACGGAGTATCGGAGATGGGCCAGAAGAGTCCCGAGGCACCCACGATGGTGGGGCGCACCCTACCCCCTGGGTGCGCCCCCCTACTTCGGGGCCACCTCAGGGACCCCCTGACTTGTTCCCGACTCCAACACCTCTTATATATACCCAAACTTCTAGAAAGAAACCTAGATCGGGAGTTCCGCAGATGCAAGCCTCTGTAGCCACCAAAAACCAATCGGGCGCCTGTTCCGGCACCCTGCCGGAGGGGGGAATCCCTCTGTGGTGCCCATCTTAATCATCCTGGCGCTCTCCATGATGAGGAGGGAGTTATTCACCCTCGGGGCTGATGGTATGTACTAGTAGCTATGCATTTGATCTCTCTCTCTCTCTCTCTCTCTCTCTCTCTGTCGTGTTCTTGATTCGGCATGATCTTGATGTATCGCGAGCTTTGCTATTATAGTTGGATCTTATGATGTTTCTCCCCATCTAATCTCTTGTAATGGATTGAGTTTTCCCTTTGAAGTTATCTTATCGGATTGAGTCTTTAAGGATTTGAGAACACTTGATGTATGTCTTGCATGTGCTTATCTGTGGTGGCAATGGGATATCACGTGATCTACTTGATGTATGTTTTAGTGATCAACTTGCGGGATCAGTGACCTTGTGAACTTATGCATAGGCGTTGGCACACATTTTCGTCTTGACTCTCCGGTAGAAACTTTGGGTCTCTCTTTGAAGTTCTTTTGTTGGTTGAATAGATGAATCTGAGATTGTGTGATGCATATCGTATAATAATACCCATGGATATTTGAGGTGACATTGGAGTATCTAGGTGACATTAGGGTTTTGGTTGATTTGTGTCTTAAGGTGTTATTTTAGTACGAACTCTTGGATAGATTGAACGGAAAGAATAGCTTCGTGTTATTTTACTACGGACTCTTGAATAGATCGATCAGAAAGGATAACTTTGAGGTGGTTTCTTACCCTACAATAATCTCTTCGTTTGTTCTCTGCTATTAGTGACTTTCGAGTGACTCTTTGTTGCATGTTGAGGGATAGTTATATTATCCAATTATGTTATTATTGTTGAGAGAACTTGCACTAGTGAAAGTATGAACCCTAGGCCTTGTTTCCTAACATTGCAATACCGTTTTCGCTCACTTTTATCATTAGTTACCTTGTTGTTTTTATATTTTCAGATTACAAAAACCTATATCTATCATCCATATTGCACTTGTATCACAATCTCTTCGCCGAACTAGTGCACCTATACAATTTACCATTGTATTGGGTGTCCTGGGGACACAAGAGACTCTTTGCTATTTGGTTGCAGGGTTGTTTGAGAGAGACCATCTTCATCGTACGCCTCCCACGGATTGATAAACCTTAGGTCATTCACTTGAGGGAAATTTGCTACTGTCCTACAAACCTCTGCACTTGGAGGCCCAACAACATCTACAAGAAGAAGGTTGTGTAGTAGGCATCAGTGACTGAGAACATAGGTTGTTCAGTTTCAAGAGGATTCATTGTTTGAACCTTAACATGTGAATTGGTTGCTACTTTGAACATGAGAAATTTTATAAGAAAGAGTTGTTGTCATGATTTTAGGAAAAGTGATTGAAATTATCATCAATCAAACTTATGCTCTTTGCTAGCATTCACAGTTCATAAATTATTTCTTTTGTCATTTACCTACTCGACGACGAGTAGGAATTATGCTTGGGGATGCTGATACGTCTCCCATGCATCTATAATTTATGAAGTATTCATGTTGTTTTATTATCATTCCTGGATGTTTTACAATCATTTTATAGCAACTTTATATCATTTTTTGGGACTAACCTATTGACCCAATGCCCAGTGCTAGTTGCTGTGTTTTGCTTGTTTTTTACATTGTAGGAACTCAATATCAAACGGAGTCCAAACACAGCGAAACTTTTTGGAAAATTATTATGCACCAGAAGACCATCAATGTGCTAGAGCAACACCTGGGGGCTGCCCCGAGGGGGGCACAATCCACCAGGGCGTGCCTGGGGGCCCAGGCGTGCCTGGGGGCCCAGGCGCGCCCAGGTGGGTTGTTCCCACCTCGGTGGCCTCCCGCACCCCCTCTTTACCCTATAAATTCCAAAATATTCCGAAAACCCTCGGGTTTACCATAGATCAGAAGTTCCACCGCCGCATGGCTCTATAGCCACCGAAAACCAATCTAGACTCCATTCCGGCACCCTGCCGAAGGGGGAATCATCTCCACTGGCCATCTTCATCATCCAGGCGGCCACCACGATGAGGAGGGAGTAGTCCACCCTCGGGGATGAGGGTTTGTATCAGTAGCTACGAGTTTAATCTCTCTCTCTCTTTCTTGTGTTCTTGAGATGTCACGATCTTGATGTATCGCAGGCTTTTTTAATATAGTTAGATCATATGGTGTTTTCCCCTCTCTATCTTCTTGTGATGAATTGAGTTTTTCCCTTTGAGATTTCATTGTTATCGGATTGAATACTTTTATGGATTTGAGAGCACTTGATATATGTCGGTTATCATATTGATTCACTTGATATGTGTTTTGGCGTTCAACTAGCGGATTCCTGTGGTGACATTTGGGTAATCTATGCATAGGGGTTGATGCACGTTCTCGTCTTTTGTTAATCTGGTAGGAATCTTGGGGAACTCTTTGAGGTTCTTTGTGTTGGATTGAGTATTATGAATATGAAATTATTTGGTGTTATTTTAGTACGAACTCTTGGATAAAGCGATCGAAAAGAATAGCTTCGAGGTGGTTTCGTACCCTACAAACGATTTCTTCTTATGTTCTCCGCTAGATAGGAACTTTGGAGTGATTCTTCATCGCACTTTGAGGGGTGGTTATATGATCCAATTATATTAGCACTGTTGAGCGATTGCACTAGAGAAAGTATGGACCCTAGACCTCATTTTCAAGCATTGCAATACCATTTTTGTGCCCATTTACTATTTGCTACCTTGTTGTTTTTAATTATTCTGATTATAAAAATATATTTCTAGCATCCATATTACACTTTTATCACCATCTCTTTGCCGAACTAGTGCACCTATACAATTTGCCATTCTATTAGGTGTATTGGCGACATAAGAGATTTCTTGTACTTGGCTGCAGGGTCGTTTGAGAGAGACCATCTTCATCCTACACCTCCCACGGATTGATAAACCTTAGGTCATCCACTTGATGGAAAATTGCTATTGTCCTACAAAACTCCGCGCTTGGAGGCCCAACACGTGTCTACAAGAATAAAGTTGCGTAGTAGACAACAAGCTCTTTTCCAACGCCATTTCCGGGGAGGTTAGGTAAGCGGCACTCACATCCCGTCAACGAAGCTCTTTTCTGGCACCATTGCCGAGGAGGTGAGGGCTTGAAGGTATATCTTTAGATCTTGCAATCAAATCTTTTAGTTTCTTGTTTATCACTATTTTGGTTTATAAAAGAAAACTACAAAAAATGTAATTAAGGTTGCATCATATTATTCAGCTTTATAATGTATTTCGTGAAAGTGATGGAAAGGATAATTGTGCTAAATTAATAGAAGAAGAATTCAATAGAATGTTTGGTATAAATGATGAGCATGATTTCAATGTTGTTAGTATGAATTCTTTCAATATCCATGATGCTGATGATTTGCAAAGCCATAAGCTTGGGGATGTTATATTTGATGAATATGATATTTTTAGTCCCCCAAGTTTTGATGAGAAAATTTATTATGATGATTGCGTGCCTCCTATTTATGATTATTATATTGATGAAAGTGGATTTGGAGAGGGAATGACTTTATTTAGTGATGAATCCACCATTTTGGATGAGGCTTCAATTGACTATGACAAAAAGTTTCTATCTATGATTATTATGGTGATGACATTTATGCTATATTGAATAATGATAACCATGAAACTTGTCATCATGATTTTAATTTTCACTCTCATGATAGTTATTTTGCTGAGTTTGATCCCACTACTATTGATGAGAAGAAATTTGCTTATGTGGAGAGTAATAAGTTTTCTATGATTTTGTGTCATGAAAAGAGTAATGGCGCACCTACACAAAGTGCGCCATTACTAACTTTGACCAAGGTTTGACCAGGTCATAGACATAGTAATGGCGCACTTTGTGAAGGTGCGCCATTACTATGTCAACTAGTAATGACGCACTATGCCTTGGTGCGCCATTACTAACAATTTTTTTAATTTTTTTTCAAAACTAGTAATGGCGCACCACACACCAGGTGCGCCATTAGTAATATGTCATTAATGGCTCACCTGTATCTGGTGCGCCACTGCTATATAGTAGTGGCGCACCACATACATGGTGCGCCATTAATGTCCAGATTACCTATAGCCCTTTTCCTAGTAGTGAAGAGTGAAATGGTGTGCTCTTTATTGTACTAACCTATCTCACAAAGTTCCGTTAAGTTTTGTGTGATTGATGTTTTCAAGTTTTGGGTGAGATGTGTATATGAGGAGAATAAGGAGTGACAAGACCCTAAGATTGGGGATTCCCAAGGCACTCCAAGATAATATTCAAGGAAAATCCAAGCAAGTAAGCTTGGGGATGCCCCAGAAGGTAACCCCTCTTTCATCTCTAAAATTAGCGGTAACCTCACTTGGAGCTATGATTTCATTCGTCACATGATATGTGTTTTGTTTGGAGCATCATTTTCTTTTGTTCGGATTTGCTTGTTGTTATTTAGAATAATATTCTGCATCTTTATTTTCAATAAAAATATCCAGTATAGCCTTTGCCATGCTTATTTTGCAAGTCTTCATGTTGCTGTTTGAAAACTGAAAGTTTATCGATGTTGCAAAAATTCCCTAGAAAAGAAAGAATGTCATAAAATGTCGAAACTTTTTGCAAAATAAGCTATGATAAATTTTCTACAGTGTGGTAATTTTTCATAACTTTTGGAATTATGGAAGTATTGATACTCTTGCATTCTTTACAGACTGTACTGTTTTGGCAGATTGCTGTTATGTTTGCATTGTTTGCATATGTTTGCTTGTTTAATGATCGTATTTGAGGATAGGAGTATTAAATATGCAGAGGCATTTAGTATGCAATGTTTAATAATAATTTTAGTGATTTGCTATAGTAGAGATTGATATGGTTTTTGCATCGGTTTATACTAACTTATCTCACGAGTTCTTGTTGAGTTTTGTGTGGATGAAGTTTTTAAGATTTAGGGAAACCATCATATAAAAGGAATTAAGGAGACACAAAGCTCAATCTTGGGGATGCCCAAGGCATACCAAGATAATATTGCAAGAAGTCTCAAGCATCTAAGCATGGGGATGCCCCGGTAGGCATCCCACCTTTCTTCATCAACAATTATCGGTTAGTATCGGTTGAGCCTAAGTTTTTTACTTCTTCACATGATGTGTGATATTCTTGGAATGTCATTTTGTTTTGTTCTGGTTGTTGTTTTAATAAAATTCTTAGATCTGGAAGTTCTTAATAAGAGAGAGTCCTCAATTAGCTACCCATTTACTTAACTACTCGCATGATCTTCACTTATAACCTTTTTGGAGTAGCTTGTCATTTGCTCTCGTGCCTCACTTATATCCTATGAGTAAATTGTTGAATAAATTGAATGTCATGAAGTTGAAATTATATCATGACTAGTGGTAGTTTCACATTGGGTTTAGAAAGTGAAATCTTTTGAAGCTTGAAAATCACAATATTGGCCATACAAGCAATTCATGAATGATTACTATAAGGAAGAGAACTTTCACATGCAAATGCACTATCTTGGAAATCTTTTGTGATTGTGAGCCCCCATCAAAATATTATATGCCAAATTGTTGACGTTGGACAAGGAAGACAATGTAATGATTTATGTTTTTTCATATTCACATATAAGTTATATTGTCATAGATCCTTCAA
>NC_041392.1:322503166-322531134 GCF_002162155.2 Triticum dicoccoides | reverse complement strand
CTACTTGTGCATCCAAAAACCCTTAAACCCAAATCTTTTTTTCAAGAGTCCATCATACCTACCTAAGGATTGAGTAAGATCCTTCAAGTAAGTTGTCATCGATGCAATGATTATCATGTGGAGCAGAGGCCTCAGGTTCAGAAGCTAAAGCCAAGACTGCCAAGGTTTCCCGGTGCTGCCACTACCCGAGGCTCCTTTGATGTGCAAAGCTTTAAGGCGCACAACACCTTCTTCGACAGCGCTAAGAACCCCTACAAGAATGCCAAAATCTCCTCTAACAGGTTTTGGAGACATCAGCAGCGAAGGTACTACTCTTGCATCTTGTACAACCAGGACCGCATTTTTCCTCATAAGCATCTGGACTATGATGCTATTGTTGGGCTGCCATGCCTTGAGGAGGCTCTGGACTGTTTTAGAGATGTTGGGCTACTGCCATTTGTGACTGAGAAGGAGCACTGGAACGAAGAGCTTCTGCTGTAGTTCTATGCTACACTACACATTCGAGGCTTCAACAGGGATCTGAAGACTTGGATCCTTGAGTGGATGACAGGTGACGTTCATCATGAAGCCAAAGCTCAGGGTATCATCGAGCTTACTTCCCTGCCCACTCCAGGCGACTTGTATGAACCTGGTTGTCAGCTTCATCAAAACAAACTGCAAAGCATCTTCCAGAAGCCAAAGCCAAACATGAGCCAAATGCTAAGCATGATGAAGCCATTGCCCCAAGACACCGAATACCCCAAGGAGTTCTTTGTTAAAGACCTTGAGTAGTTGCCACGCACAGTCTATCATATACTAAGGTGTACTCTCTAGCCTATCAAAGGAAACTCTTCTGAAGATAAACTTGAAGGTGCCATGAAGACAATGGTTTTCTATATAGTCAATGGCATCAGATTCAACACTAAGGATTTCTTCATCCGACAGCTTGCTGTTTCAGGGATTGATCTATTTAGCATGAAATTTTATGCTCCATGGGTGATGTGCTTGATCAAGCTTCATTCAACCATTGACTATCAACCCTCAGCGCGCAACCAAATTGTATTTCTACCAGATGTTGATATGTCCATTGAAGCCATCTACCTCGGACCAGCAAAGAAGCCACTCCACCTTCGGAATGCAGAATTCCAAAGCTTCACGCAGCCTAGTGAAGGGATTCATGTGCCCAATGCTGCAACTCCTAATTATCCTCTAGCTGGCAACTTACGTATGCCACGTCGATCCAACACTGAAGCCACTGCCAGCACCATTGCTCAAAGGCCTCAGAAGCGTCCTCGTGTCCTCAACGACTGTGAGCTTCTGGTGTCTGTGCATCAAAAGCAGGATAGGCATCATGACTGGCTGAAGCATCAGATGCAGAGTCTCTTGGTGGATGTTAATCGCATTTGCAACTTGGACACCAAGAACTCATTTGTTGCTCATGAAGCCTGTCGGTGATCCTGGAAGAGCCTCACATTGCTCTCCTCTGAAGATGATCTTCGCGAAGATGGCTTCACAAAGAACTTCAAGTTTGACTCCAGGCCTCCGCAAACTGCAAGCTAGCGTCGCACACCGTCTATTGAATACTCTGAACATTCGTGTTCGGCTGCAACTGTTGTTGCGAGTCATCGATGAAGAAGATGACGCCACTTCACCAACCATAGCTGCACTACACCACGACTCTGCGTCACGCCCGTATGCACCACAAAACTCCAACGTCAACCCTGCTCCATCTTCTACTCCAACTGGGAACGAGTAGATCCTCTCTGTCTTCAAACCTTTTTGGTCCTTACTAACAAATGTGGGAGAAGCATATGAGGTTGATAGTCTTCAAGTGGGTCAATATGGGTGGTTGCATTAGTTTTGCTAAGTTCTTACAACTCTCGTTTCGAAACTATTTGGCTCTTGAGTTGTAACACTTAAACTTAATGGTCGTTTGCTACTTTTCCTGCTACTTTGTGATGCAATGATAAATTCGGCATGAAGTCATTCTGCAGATGCCCATTTGTCATTGTGCACATCATTATCTTCATTATGTTTACATATGCATAATGAATTGTCTTTGTATGTTGAAGATGATCTACACAAAGTAAAACCCGCCTTGTGCATTTGCATTACAGAGCAAACTACTTATATGCACATCTTCAAGGGGAGCCTCTTGCAACATATGAAGACAATGCCTTAATCCTTAACTTTCACATATATTTGTCCCCGTTGAAAACTTCAACCAGTTTGTCATCAATCACCAAAAAGGGGGAGATTGTAAGTGCATCTAGTGCCACCCCTAGTCGGTTTTGGAGTATTCAGGACAAACGTGGTTGAGGGACTAATGTGTTTGTGAGAATTGTAGAATAACATAGGTAGAATTCCCTCATTGATGCCGTTTTACTACCAGAGATGACCCCTAAAAATGTAAGAAGACATTGAAGACAATGGTGGTTCGTGAAGACATTCACAATGAAGATTATGACATGTGAAGACATTCACTTGAAGATTATGGAGTGCGAATACATAGTTGTTTCGTAGTTTCCTTTTCTTCTTTGTTGAGACATAGGAACCACCGTATATATACATACATATATATATATATAGGGATTGACTATTCGTCACCCTGGGTGAGAAATAATTATTCTTTACCCCCCTCTCTTTTACCATCAATGCACCATAATTTTATGTGACTATTCATCACCTTGGGTGAGGAATAGTTATTCTTCACCCCCTCTATTTTACCACCAATGCACAATAATTTTACGTTTCGTAAGTTTTGTCTTATTTCCGACGTAAAAAGAGACCATAATATATTACCGCCGTAAAAAATATTTTATGTTACGTAAAATTACAAACGTAAAAGCATAGTGTAAATTATACATAAACTGCAAATTTTCTTGTCTTATGACCTATATTTTTATTTTCTTATGTCAAATTTTACGTAGTTAATCAATAGGAATGTAACTATTTGTATTTCAAATGTAATTTAATTATGAAGTGGTCGTAAGATTACTTCGGGTGAAGAATTACTTATTCTGCACCCTGGGTGATGAATAGTATGACTATATGTTTGTGTGTGTGTCTGTGTGTGTGTCTGTGTGTTTTGTCCTCTACATCATTCACTTGTAGCTATGTCTTCAAGTTACTATTTTCTACACTAAGTGAATGTGATCGGACCCTAACCCCTTATGTGCCTATCCCCCAAATTCTCTCTATCTCTTCATATGCATTGTGTTGACACATGTCGAATATCATCATTGTGTCCTTATCAGCTGAAGATACAACGACACACATTTAAATTGGTTTTACTATTCTTATCCCTTTTGCATGAATACCAGAGAAGCCGGAACGACCGCCCGACAAACCAGACGCGCGTGGGGTCATGAGTCAACCCTCATTAAGTTGCATGTCTGCCACGTGTCATTCAGATGTGAACCGCCAGAGGCACCTGCGTAATTGCACTGCACCACCCCTCCACCTTATAAGTACTTCTCCCCTCACGGTCACTATCTCTTCTCCCCTCGTCGTCTCTCTCAAATCCTAGGGCCACCGCTAGCGTCCATCGTCGCTGGAGATGAAGCGCTTCGCTTCCGTGACCTCTCCGACGACATCTTCACGCCGGCCGCGGACTTCTTCATTTCGCCGACGCCGTAGGTGTCTTTCGCCGCCAAGTTAGGGCATGTGAGATTGGATTGCCCGCTCTCCAAGTTTCCCATCTAGCAGTTCTTCGTGCAGTAAATAGGAGCTACTTTTTACCGTTTATTCGATCCATTGGATTCTTCACATCTTCCAAAAGTCATTTCTACACTTCCAAATCTAAATCTTTCTTTTTATGAATCTCATAACTTGCAAGTATGTTCAGTTATGCTTCACAACTAGTTACATTCCTCACTTGTACTTATTCATGGATTCGTACAAATCTAGAACCAACTCACATCGATATGTGTATGTCTTTGCACTATGAGGTCAATGTCTTCAAACCGATTTATCTTCAAAATCTTCTGAGAATGCATATGACCTCTTCCCCTTCCCTCGCATCTCTAATGGTGTCACAGGTACATATCCATGTTAGAATCGCTTGGTTCTCATAGTCTGCATTCATTTGCAAAGTTCTTATAGCATCACATTGAATCACCTGAAGCCAGCTCTTGTTTGACAAGTAGATTGAAGCCAAACACGGTTGTGAAGCCCTTCATTCTGAATCCAATGGCTGGCGGCAAATCTACAAAGAAGGGTGGCAGGCAGTGCTGGGACAACACTGCTTTGGACCTGCCACCAGATCTCTATGAGTAATACAAGTCTAACCCAGAGGAAACCTATGGTGAACACAAAACTTGAGTCTAATGGATTCGAAGATATTGGGCAGAGGAATGGTTTCAGTACGATTTTGTTACTCCTCAGTATGTGAAGAAGAATGATGTGAGGCCACGATGGGCCGATATTGTGTATAGGAAGCTGCACCCCAAGACGAAGGCTAAAACAATTGCAAAGGGCTTCTATCCTTGCATGGTCATAGGACCTTACCATGAAGATGCCGACCCATCCAGTCTCCGATGTGTCGCGAAGATAACTTGTTTGAGAAAAATCTTCAGTTTGCAAGGGCTTCTATAGTGCAGAACAAGAAGGACCTGGGGATTGACTTCAACCCTAGTCTAGCAGCTCCAAGGCCAGATGGCAGTCGTGAAGCTGATCAAAATATCATTGGTCCCCTCAACAGCTTTGATGGGATCCTCTCTGTCGGTGTCAAAACCGGCGGATCTCGAGTAGGGGGTCCCGAACTATGCGTCTAGGCCAGATGGTAATAGGAGGCAAGGAACACGATGTTTTACCCAGGTTCGGGCCCTCTTGATGGAGGTAAAATCCTACGTCCTGCTTGATTAATATTGATGATATGGGTACTACAAGAGTAGATCTACCACGAGATCAAGGATGCTAAACCCTAAAAGCTAGCCTATGGTATGATTGTTGTATGATGAAGTTGCCCTACGGACTAAAACCGTCCGGTTTATATAGACACCGGAGAGGGTTAGGGTTACACAAAGTCGGTTACAATGGTAGGAGATCTTGAATATCCGCATCGCCAAGCTTGCCTTCCACGCCAAGGAAAGTCCCATCCGGACACGGGACGAAGTCTTCAATCTTGTATCTTCATAGTCCTGGAGTCTGGCTGAAGGTATAGTCCAGCTACCCGAACACCCCCTAATCCAGGGCTCCCTCAGTAGCCCCTGAACCAGGCTTCAATGACGACGAGTCCGGCGCATAGGTTGTCTTCGGCATTGCAAGGCGGGTTCCTCCTCCAAATTCTTCATAAAAGTTTGTAAACACCAAGTGTAGTGTCCGGCTCTGCAAAATAAGTTTCCACGTATTGCCACAGAGATAATAATATTAACACAAATCTAATCCGCTGACGTATTCCACAGCGTGACATCACATTACAGCCAAGCCTTTATTCGAATCGTTTTCACTTTTCCACCTCAGCGTGTTTTGCGAGGCGGTTTCCTTGGCACGTCTTGTCAAAGCAGAGATCGTGTCCCCTTTATTTACGGGATTCTCATCAATACGGACGTGGGTAACCCAATCGTGCCCGTTAGCATGTCTTCTCGATTAAAGGCGAGTCCCAAACGGTTACGGGGAGGGCTCCTGGTATTCAACCTCTTATAAAGAGACCAAGGCCTTACTCCTTTTCTCCAATCTCAAAACAAGTTCACCCGTCGCCCTGAGTTCCAACACCCTAGGCTCCAGATTCCAGGCGCTTCAGACCTTCGACAATGTCCGGTTCCGACCTTCAAGGCCGATGGATGCCCTCCTCCATCACGGAGGAGGACGTGCTAAAGTTGAGAGAGGCTAAGTTCTTGACCGCCTAAATTTTGCATAGGTTGCCTGCTCAAAGGCAGGCTATTCCCAGTCCCCAGCCCGGTGAGAGTGTAGTGTTCATGTCTCACTTCCTTCGGGGGTTAGGCTTCCCGATGGATCCCTTCGTGAGGGGGTTGATGTTCTATTATGGGTTGGAATTTCATGACTTAGCTCCGGAGTCCATCCTCCACATTTCCTCATTCATCATTGTGTGCGAAGAGTTCCTCCGTGTTACTCCTCACTTCGGATTATGGCTCAAGACTTTTGGAGTGGAGCCGAAGATGATCGAGGGATGGCACACAGAGTGTGGAGGCGCTGTCATAAGTAAGAATGTTGATGCTCCATGGCCCGAGGGCTCCTTTCAATAGGAGCTCAGCTTGTGGCAACGAGAGTGGTTCTATATCACCGCTCCCAGGAGCACCAAGTGGGTGGCGCCTCCTGCCTTTCGCTCGGGTCCCCCACCACGGCTAGCGTCATGGGTCAACAAAGGATTAGATTGGGGGTTATCCAAAGACGTGCCCTTGTTGCAGGGCCGCATTAGGGATCTATTAGAAAGAGACCTCAACCTGGTCAAGGTGACGCAGGTCATGCTGATTCGCCGAACACTGCCCGGCAAACGTTGCTCCCTTCGTCTGTGGGAGTTTAATCTGGAGGGACCACGAGCTCTCCAGCATTTTATGGTTGCAACGCCCATGGAGATGTATGAAATGTTCTTCGGATCACAAGCAATGTGTTCGGATTTGACCGAGGACGCAAGTTTAAGCTGCAATTGCCCGGATACTCAAGTAAGTAACCTTGTGCCCGGACTCGCTATCCGTAAAATTGTCATAAATTCGCCCCTAAAAGAGCTGTCCTTTTAAACAGGAGTGGATAGCGAAGGCAAAGCTGATCAGGTGTCCGACTCCCCTTCCTGAGACCAGGCCGGATCCCGTGCTAGTCAGGATGTTGAAGATCGTGCCTTTGAAGGGAAGTGAGGGGGAGGACAAGGAAACTATGGCCTCCTCGAAGGAGGCTGCTCCGAAGGGAAGAACCGAAAATTCCTCTCCTAAGGGGAAGAAGAGGGCCGCCTCTGACGTCCCGGAGACCATGGCCTCAAAGCAGGGGAAAAAGTCCTCGTCAGAGGGTTTGACACCGGGGAGATCCTCGGCCGAACTACGCCCTCAAAGGGATCAGCCCTCCAGCGAGCCGTAAGTAGAGAAAGATTTTCCTTTAGAGGGATGAGAGAAATCCTTGCTTTTTATCTGAGAAGATTAACCGAAATTTTACTTTGTAGCTCGGACCTCAGCCCTTCTCAGCAGAGCTCGTCTTCGGGGGATCTTCTTCCGGAGATGATGGAGAGTGGAATGCCTCCCCCTGCCGTACCGCCTGGCGAGGCGGGCGACCCTGAGGTGTCGTCGCGGAGGGTTTCTCCGAATCTGGCAGGGGTGGAAGGTAGCCATATGTCCCCCCAAGGTTCTCCGCATCCGGCCTTCGATGGAGGTCATAGGACGAGTCCGGCACCGTCTGATGCCCAGTCAGAGGAGCTAATGATTCTGCTAGGGCGAGCTTCTATCTCAGAGGAGCACAGTGCATTGATGGGTACGGTGATTGGAAGGATTTCGTCCGTGGAAAGAGGATTGCATGAGGCCGTCAGAAGTTTGCTGACGGGTTTTGAGGTACGTTTGATAATGTACTTTTTTGTCAGTTGCGCATAAACAAGATGCGCCCTGTGTAGATAGTAGCCCCTGAGACTCTGTGCGTTGTCAAAACTGACGGCGCACAGAGGATCATAATCCCAGGTCTAAAATGTCGCCTTCGTATACAGGTGGCGAAGTGTCCGGAATCGAGCCGAACTGATGATTTTGCCGAACTAAAGCGGCAACTTGACGTGGAAGATGCTGACATCGCACTCGTCAACGAGCGGCTTGATGAGCCTCAAGGTATGCAATTCCTCGGGCGGCATCTAGTATGAGGAGCTTTATGCCAGTATCTTACAATGTGTGTTCTTGATGCAGATGGTGCGGCCGCCGTGGAGAGTCTTCGGGCGGAACTTGCCCGAGCTAAGGAACAAGCCAGGAAAAGTGATGCGGCTGCCGAGAAGGCCCTTAAAGAGCTGAGAGCCGAACAGGCTTCTCACTGCCGAAGCAAGAAGGAGATGGCCGTGATGGCCGTGAAGTTAAAAAGTGTTGCTGACCGTTGCAAGTTTCTTGAGAAAGAAGACCGGGCGAGACAGACGGCCTTAGAGAAGGCCATTGCTGATGCCAAGGACGCTCGCTCTGCGATGAGAGCTGCGAAGGAGGAGCTGCATCAGGCCGGACAGATTGCGGCTGGAAAGCCCTTTATGCTGCGGAGGAAGTTTTGCGATCCAAAGTTTGCTCCGTTGGACCGGATGTGGAGTGCGGAGGACACCTATCTGGATTTGGCAGCGAGTGCTGCTGATGCGACCGAATACTTTCGAGATCAAGAAGATCGTGAAGTGGAAATGCTTTTCTGGTCGCAGTTCCAGAATCCAGAGCATCCACTGGCAGTGGACGATCGTCTGGCTCAATGGGCCGAACTGAATAGATTGTCCAGACTCGCCGTGAAGTACGTCATGGGTCATTTGTGGCCGGGGAGATCGGAGCCGAAGAGTTATTTTAGCTTGGTGCAGCAATTCCTTTATGCGGTGCCACATATCAATGCGATGAAGAGGTCAGCATGCATAGAGGGCGCACGGATGGCTCTTGCCCGTGTCAAGACATACTGGGCAGAGATGGAGACCATCGTTGTTTCATGCCGAGATTCGGACAAAAGCCGAGTACCCTCCGAGCACTATTTTCAGGAAGTCCTTGAAGGCGCTCGTGTAATAGAGACGCAGTGCTCGAAGGATGCTATGTTCTTATAGCATATGTAATTATAAAGCAATATTTTGATGAATTGTAATAGCCTTTTATACTTGTGCCTTCAAGTATTTGGAACACCTCCTGTGCGGCCGTTTTAAGATATATATACAAAATCTGAAAGATTGCAGTCGTTGGCTTCAGCCCCCACACACATAGTGCGGGGGTGCTCGCAGAAAGCGCATTTTTACACTTAATCCAACGTCTTGGTCCTACAAAGGAGGTGATAGCGCAGCGAGCTAGGCAACCAGACTATAATGCTTTAACACTTTCACTTAGCCATAGGAGCTTGACAATGGGACTATTTAGGTAGCCCCTGGTGGCGACTGCGCTCGCCCGAATTCGGGGCACGTATGTGCCTGGCCGGGAAACGGCCCTTCGTTAATGCGGAGGAATCCTACAAATTCCGGAGAGTCATTGAGTGGTTGACCAGTATCACGCCATATCATGACAGTCGGTTTTCGGCTTTCTCTACTGAGGCGCTCGCCTGGCCGAACCAGGGCACAATCACAGTAGTACTCCTGGTGCCGCCTTAGCCGATAGAGCGGAACGTAAGGCGGCCGAACACAGGAGCCGGGCAACCCAACATTTAACCAAAATCATGACTCGGAGCTGATGCATATAAGGCCAAACTCGCGACGCCCAACACTCCCTAAGGTATTCGGTCTTTATGAGAGCGGGCGAGGTAACGCTCTAAGGTATAAGCCCCTAGTGTCCAAGTACGCGCAAGAATTCTGATGTGGCCACATGCCAAGACGCTAGCCTCCTCCTTGGTCATAGAACCAGGGGATGTGTATCAAGAAGAGACAGTAAAAAAGGTTTACACAGGGTCTTAATCTGAAAAGAATCCTTGGAATGGGTCCCTACTGCACGTGTGCGCCTGTGTCTCCGTTGTGTCGTATCCTGGACGGGCGCAGCACGACGTTCATCTGTAAAAAGAGAGCAACTAAGTTGAAAAAGGGGCGTGCCGAACAAAACTTATATGAAATAAACAAAGTGTAAAGTAAAATATGAAAAATTGAGCTTTATTGTCTCTTATTTTATACGTGTGAAGCCCCTAGTGCAGGGGTATATGGCCACTGAGCCTTTATCAACAATACTTTTGGGTCGGACTCGTCTGTCCATGTCTATGGTCTTAATGACCTGTTTCGATGTTTTAGCTGGTGAAGCCATTGTATTGTGGGGCTGTTAAAGCGGCCGCACAATCCTCCGCTTGGGGGAGGTGTTCTCACTGCTTCCCCTTTAAGGAGATGATGCCGCGTGGACCGGGCATCTTAAGCGTAAGAGATGCATAATGCGGTATTGCGTTAAAGAGGGCGAAAGCTTCGCGTCCCAGTAGTGCTTGATAGCGACTTGAGAATGGGACGATGTGGAAACTCAGCTTTTCACGACGGAAGTTATCGGCAGAGCTGAAAATAACCTCGAGCCGGATAAAACCCATGCAATGGGTGTCCAGACCTGGCATTACTCCTTGAAAGGAGGTTTTGCTGTGGCGGATTCTTTTTGGGTTGATCCCCATGTGGCGGATTGAGTCCTGATATATCAGGTTGAGTCCGCTGCCATCGTCCATAAGGACATTTGAAAACTGGAGTCCGCCAATTATTGGATCGAGTACCAGGGCAGTCCAGCCTGGGTTCCTGACACTTCTATAATAATCCAGATGATCGAAGATGATTGGTTTTGACAACCAGTGGCGGGATTCCTTCGGGATAGGCCATGGGGTGCGTACCTTTATGGGCGCCGCACGTTTTGTTATGTGGAGTAAGTTTACTGTTTTTACTTCTTGTGGGAAATTCTTTTGTTTCCTGGTACTCTGCTTTTGGGGTTCGTCCTCGTCTTCGCTTGGTGTGTCGAGCCCCTTGTGTTCGGCGTTGAGTCTGCCGGATTGTTTGAAAACCCAACAATCTCTGTGGGTATGGTTAGCAGGCTTTCCGGGAGTGCTGTGTATTTGACATATCCTATCCAAGATTTTGTTTAGGTTGGATAGGTTGTCCCTGTTATCTTGGAGGGGCGGCTTTTTCTGATTCTGTCGTGAGCTTTTGAATCGGGCGTTGATTGCCGTGCTCTTCGGACTTTTTTCCTTAGTCCGGCGACGGTCCTTATTGCGTCGCGGTTTTCCGTTTCCATCCCTAGTTTCGGATGTACTTGGGTCACTGGTGCTGCATCTTGCCAACCAGCTGTCCTCTCCTGCGCAAAAGCGGGTCATGAGGCTTATTAGTGCGGCCATTATTCTTGGCTTTTCTTGGCCGAGGTGTCTGGCGAGCCATTCGTCTCGGACATTATGCCTGAAAGCCGCTAAGGCTTCAGCGTCCGGACAGACGACTATCTGATTCTTTTTAGTAAGAAATCTATTCCAGAATTGCCGAGCTGACTCTCCGGGCTGTTGAGTTATGTGACTAAGATCGTCTGCATCCGGAGGGCGGACATAGGTCCCTTGAAAATTTGCTCGGAAAGCATCCTCGAGCTCTTCCCAACTGCCGATTGTGTTTTCAGGAAGGCTTTTGAGCCAATGCCGGGCTGGCCCTTTAAGCTTGAGGGGTAAGTATTTTATGGCGTGGAGGTCATCTCCTCTAGCCATATGTATGTGGAGGATATAATCCTCGATCCAGACTCTAGGGTCTGTTGTTCCATCATATGCCTCTATGTTTACGGGTTTGAATCCCGCTGGAAATTCATAATCCAGGACCTCATCGGTGAAACATAGGGGGTGTGCGGCACCCCTGTATTTGGGTGTGCCGAATTCTGATAATGGCTTTATTGCATTGCTTACGAGAGCTTGCTTTCTTGGCCCGTAAACGGACCTGGCTGGGCCATGATGCGAATCCTTAAGTGGGTCGCATGCCGGCTTAAGTGCGGCGCTTCTTGCCGCTTTATGCTGGCCATGGGGTCGTCTATCCGACCATGTGGCTTTCTCACTTTTGGAATGCGAGGGCTCTAAGGCCTCCTCGTCGAATTCAGGCAGTAGCTTTCTCTTCGGATAGCTTTTAGTGCGGCGACTATCGCCGTATTTGTCTGTGGTATTGATTACTTTACTCCATCTGATCCTGAGTGCATCTTCCACAGTTTTTAGCTTCCTCTTCTGCTTTTTCAGGCTGCGTGCGGTTGCAACGAGCCGTTTGTGGAGTTTCTTATGCTTCATGGGCTTGTCCGGCGTAGGGTCGTCCGGAATGCCATTTTCACCGGGGGAGGGATGTTCGGTTTCTCTATCCGGGTTGTCCTGTTGGGACGGTTGCTCTAAGGCATGCTCGTCGTCTACCAGCTCATCCTGCTCTATGGCTGGGTCTTTATTGAGGCGGGGCTTGGGTCGGCGTTTACGCCGATGCTTTGATTGTTTTTCGAGAGATCGATCCCTCTTTCCATCCCCGTTTTCCTCGTTGTTGCTTCCTTTAGGGGTATCCACCATGTACACATTGTGAGATGAGGTGGCTGTCCAATGCCCTATAGGCGTTGGTTCTTGGTTGTCTCATGCATCGTCATCCATACCGTCGATGTCTTCGGAGTCGAAGTCGAGCATGTCGGTTAAGTCGTCGACAGTGGCTACGAAGTGGGTGGTGGGTGGGTTTTGAATTTCTTCATCATCCGAATCCCATCCTTGCTGACCATAGTCCGGCCAGGGCTCTCCTGATAAAGAGAGACTTTAGCGAATTCAGGATGTCGCCGAAGGGCGAGTGCTGAAAGATGTCTGCGGCGGTGAACTCCATTATCGGCGCCCAATCGGATTCGATCGGCAGGGGCGTGGGGGGCTCGGAGTTTGGAAAGGAATCCGGCTCCTCGGAGTCACGGGCCATGCAGAATGCGGGGATGGAGTTCGGCTTGATCGCGTCTGAGATCGCAGCCCCTGAGGCAGCGTCCAACCGCTGATCCTCGATCGGCGCAGTAGGCTCTGAATCAATGGTCGGAACCGATGCGTGAGCGGCCTCCAAGGCGCTGTTCGGCGGCAGAGCTATATCATGCCCGTCGAGACACTGCGGCGCTTGGCTGTGGCTCGAATCCGTCGAAGATCAAGTCCCCCCGGATGTCAGCCGTGTAGTTTAGGCTTCCAAACATGACCTGATGGCCAGGGGCGTAGCTTTCGATCTGCTCAAGGTGGCCAAGCGACTTGGCCCGCAGTGCGAAGCCGCCGAAGACGAAAATCTGTCCGGGGAGAAAAGTCTCACCCTAGACTGCATCGTTGTTGATGATCGAAGGAGCCATCGGGCCTAAAGGCGACGACATAGAGGAACTCTCAATGAAAGCACTAATGTCGGTGTCAAAATCGGCGGATCTCGGGTAGGGGTCCCGAACTATGCGTCTAGGCCGGATGGTAACAGGAGGCAAGGAACACGATGTTTTACCCAGGTTCGGGCCCTCTTGATGGAGGTAAAACCCTACGTCCTGCTTGATTAATATTGATGATATGGGTAGTACAAGAGTAGATCTACCACGAGATCAAGGAGGCTAAACCCTAAAAGCTAGCCTATGGTATGATTGTTGTATGATGAAGTTGTCCTACGGATTAAAACCGTCCGGTTTATATAGACACCTGAGAGGGTTAGGGTTACACAAAGTCGGTTACAATGGTAGGAGATCTTGAATATCTGCATCGCCAAGCTTGCCTTCGACGCCAAGGAAAGTCCCATCCGGACACGAGACGAAGTCTTCAATCTTGTATCTTCATAGTCCTGGAGTCCGGCTGAAGGTATAGTCCGGCTACCCGAACACCCCCTAATCCAGGACTCCCTCACTCTCCCACATAGCTGCACAAAGGGCTACTATTGAAGAAGCTGCTGGAGAAGAGGAACATGCTAAAGTTCCTGAGCCCCCGAAGCCAAAGAAGAAGGCTAAGGCTTCAAAAGCTTCTAGTGTGAAGCCATTTAAATCTCCACCTCCTAAATCCAATGTGCAGTCTGAGGATCAATCTCGCCTCTCCAAGAAATCCAAGAAGCCCAAGAAGATTTCTGGACGTGAGCTCACCGCTGCTAGCATTCGGCAAAATGAAGAGAATGTTATAGATTTGTCAAGCGATGAAGATCTTGCTGATGATGCTCTGGAAATGCTCTTCAAGGACTTGCCTCTCTTTGATGTAGATATTCTCAAAAATTTCATCGATGAATGGATTGAAGATCCTACTCTCACCATGCATGATATGTAGCTACCCATTGACATCAGTGTCACATTTCAGGGATGCATAGCCAAGGAACTTGCTGTTGCTCAGAAGATTGCTGAGCAGAAAAACAAAATTGACCATGAGAAGGCTAGTTAAATAAGTATATGGCAAATGATGATTGACCTTAGGGCTGAGTTCAAACAGAAATGTGATGAATACAAAGGGTCTCGTGAGTGCACGAAGTACTATGCTGAGAAGTGCGTCCAGGCTCACAATGAGGCTGTGAAGAGAGAGGCCCATGGGCGTCCTAGCATTGACCCTCGAATGGCCGCCAAGAAGCTAAAAAGACTGATGAAGCTGAACCCGAAGCCCCAAGGAAGAAAAGACCAAGCATTATCTTCCCTGCCAGCATAACTGGCTCGAAGGCAAAGGTACCTTCAGCAGCTTCTGAGCAGAAGAAGAGTAAGTTGTCTGAGGCTGAAGCCAAGAAGAGGAAGCATCATGACACTTCTGATGCTGCTCCATTCAAGAAGAAGTAGAAGACAAAGTCTTCTCGCAAAGAACACTCCTCAAGAACCATTGATAGTGGAGCCCATCTCTATTGCATTGCCTACTTCCACCAACTGCGAGCGTCGTCTCATCGTGCATGAGCCTGCTACCACAGAGGCTCATGAGTCTGAAGACATTCTAGCTACCGATTCCATTGCAGCTGAAGACATTGGTCATGATGACAATGTTGAAGATGATGTAGTCCTTCCTCAGATCATGCCCAATCTAGTATCATTGCCTGCTCTGATGAGCAGTGAACAGATCAACATTGGCGGTCCCATGACGCCAATCGCACAAGATGAATTTTGGGAAGAGAAACACCCCAACTCCCCATTGCATGAAGTTATTGCTCGCACTCCACCAGCTCATGTCACCACTCTGATGCTTGAGACACCGCAAGAGACTCCCAAAGACATGGAGAAGACCAATCCTTCACAAAAGGTGTCGCCATCGTTCTTAAGGCATCATAGAGGCCCTAGGCCCTCGGTCTCCATGTCGAGCATTCCTGAAGAGGATGTGCATACCACCAGCTCAGTAGCACGTCAAGTGTTCCCTAAAGCCATCCCTTCAGCAACTGCAAATGAGTCTGAAGCCAAAGAGGTTGAAGATAGGAAGAATAAGACCATGAAGTTATCCCCCTACCATTGATCCCATTGTTCAAGAAGAAGTGACTGTGCCAGACCACCCAATCCCCGAAGCCACTGAAGTTGAGGCAAATGCAACTGCCACCACCACCACCACGGATGAAGCCAATGACATCGTCACGGCTGAAGATAATGTGCAGCCCGAAATCAATGATGCCACGGAAGACAATATGCAGCCAACCACCTCGGATGTGGTTGTCCCCCCTGTGCCTCACACCATGGCACGCACATTCTATCGTGGTGAGCTCATTACTATCCGATGGCCTATCTTGACACCACCCACTGCTCCTGGTCCCCAATATGACTATCATGTTGAGCAAACGCCTCAGACGTAGAAGCCAAAGCCCAGACTGCCAAGGATTCCAAGTGTTGTCACTACACAAGGCTCATTCAGTGTGCTTAGATTCCAAGAGCACAACACTTTCTTTGACAAGTCCAAGAACCCTTACAAGAAGCCAAGGATTTCATCTCATAGGTTCTGGAGCTACCAGCAAAGAAGCTATACTATTCATGCATTCTCTACAATCAAGACATGATTTTTCCCCACAAGCGTCTAGATTGTGGTGCCGTTGCTGGGCTGCCATGCCTTGAGGAAGCCCTTGATTGCTTCCATGAAGTAGGCCTGATCCCATTTGTCGTTGATAAGGACCACTGGAATGAAGAGCTTCTTCTGGAGTTCTATTCCACTCTACACATATCAGGCTACACAGGGATCCAAAGATATGGGTCCTTGAGTGGATGACAGCAGATGTCCATCATAAAGCCAAAGCTCAGGATATCATCGAGCTAACTTCCCTGCCCACTCCTGGTGATCTGTATGGGCCAGGTTGATAGCTTTATGAGCAAGAACTTCAAAGTATCTTTCAGAAGCCCGAACCCAGTATGAGTCAAATGCTGAGCATGATGAAGCCTTTGCCAATTGATGTTGAATATCTATGTCAAGGACCTCGAGTACCTGCCCCACACCATTTATCACATTATGAGGCATACTCTGTGGCCAATCAAGGGACATTCTCCTGACGCTAAGCTTGAAGGCATCATGAAGACATTGGTCTTCTACATCATCAATGGCATCAGGTTCAATACTCAAGGCTTCTTCATATGACAGTTGGCACCTTCTGGCATTGATTTTTTTGGCCTCAAGTTTTATGCTCCTTGGACGATGCGGCTGATTAGGCTTCACACAACAATGAACTATCAAGCTTCAGCGTTCAACCATGTTGTATTCTTGCCTGAAGTGGACATGTCTCATGAAGCCTATCCTATGCCTGGCAAGGAGCCCATACGTGAAGACAATGCTGCCTTTCAAAGCTTCACTCAATCTATTGAAGGCGTTCATGTGCCAAATCCTCCTGCTCCTGCTGGTCCTCTTGCTGGTCAGCTTCGTCTGCCGCATCATGCCAACATTGATGCAACAACCAGCATGGTAGCACAAAGGCCTCAAAAGCGTGCTCGTGTCGTGAATGACAACGAGCTTCTTGTATCACTTCACTAGAAGCGGGATAGGCATCATGACTGGCTGAAGCGCCAAATGCAAAGTCTTCTTATTGATGTCAATTGTATATGCAACCTTGCAACCAAGAACTCATTTGTTGCACATGAAGCCCGTCGGCAGTCCTGGAAGAGACTCATAATGGTCTGTTTTGAAGACGATCTTCGCAAAGATGGCTTCACTGAAGGTTTCAAGTTTGACTCCAGGCCTCCCCAATCAGCAAGTTGGCGTCCAACTCCTTCCCTTGAAGATTCTGAATATTCATCTTCGGCTCCAACTATTGTTGCACAAGTCATAGATGAAGAGGATGACGCCACTTCACCAGTGATGGCTTCACTGCACCATGATTCTGCATCAGGCCCCTCTGCACCGCCCAACTCTAACGTCGACCCTGTTGCCCCAACATCTTCACCGCCTGGGAATGAGTAGACACTCTATGTCTTCAAACCTTTTTGGTCATTACATGACAAATCAGGAGGGAAGCATATGAGTTGATAGTCTTCAAGCTGGTCCATATGGGTCGGGTTCTTATTTTTGCCTAAAGTTTTTACAACTCGCGTTCTTGAACTATTGGATTTTCAATTGTAACACTTAAACTTGATGGTCGTCTGCCACTTTTGCTGCTATCGTTTGATGCAATGATAAATATCGCATGAAGTCATACTGCAGACACCCATTTCTCATTGTGCATTTCATTATCTTCATTCATTTGTGCATGCATGATGAATTGCCTTCATGAGTTGAAGAAGATCTCCACAAAGCAAAACCTACCATGTGCATTTGCATTCAACGACAAAACATTTATATGCACATCTTCAGGGGGAGCCTCTTCCAACTTATGAAGCCAATGACCACGTACCTTAACTTTCACATATTTTTGTCCCCGTTGAAAACTTCAACCAATTTGTCATCAATCACCAAAAAGGGGGAGATTGTAAGTGCATCTAGAGCCACCCCTAGTTGGTTTGGGAGTATTACCGACAAACGTGGTTGAGGGACTAATGTGTTTGTGTGAATTGCAGAATAACACAGGTAGAAGTCCGTCATTGATTCTGTTTTCCTACTAGAGATGACCCCTAAAAATGTAAGAAGACACTGAAGAAAATGGTGATTTGTGAAGACATTCACGTTGAAAATAATGACCTCTGAAGACATTCACTTGAAGACTATGGAGTGCGAAGACATAGTTTCTTTTGTACTTTTTCTTCTTCTTTATTGAGTCATAGGAACTACCATACCATTAAGTAGCGTGCAAGTGAACAAAGTCAGATGACTGATGTGATGGTCAACCGAAAACCTATGTCTTTGAGTGAAGACAATGAGAGCAAATCTTATCCAGAATTGGATGAGTCAGTTTTGCTTGTAGCCCAAACTAAGCTATCCTGTGTGTTTGAAATCCGACTGTTGGACACGTGTTGATTCCTTAGTGACCTAGGGTAATTTCGGACATATCATGTCAGGTGGCCTCCTACCTATAAATATCCCACCCCCTACACCATTAATTGGTGGCTGCTCAGAGTTAGTGCACAACTTTGTCATTTGTGAGCAACCCACATCCGAAGCTTTTGAGAGAGAGAGAGAGAGATCCTTGCATGACAGAAATACTTCAGTGATTCCTAACACTCTTTGGCTCTGGGTGTTTGGGCTTTGTCCTTGCAAGGATCTCTCTCTCTCAAATGCTTCGGAGATGGGTTGCTCTCAAACGACAAAAGCCGTGCACTAACTCTGAGCAGCCACCAATTTATGGTGTAGGGGGTGGGCTATTTATAGCCAGCAGGAAACCTGACCTGATATGTCCGAAATGACCCTAGGTCACTAAGGAACCGACACGTGTCCAATGGTCGGATTTCAAACACACGCGGCAGCTTGACTTGGGCTACAAGTAAAGCTGACTCATCCAGCTCTGGATAAGATTTGCTCTCATTGTCTTCGCTTGAAGACATAGGATTTTGGTTGCGAAGATAAACTTTCAAGTCAAATCAATGTTGAAGACCAACCAATTATGAAGATAAAGTAATCAAGACTCCAAATGAAAATCTTCAAGAAAGGTTGGTGGTGGTGTTACCCACCGTATAGGAAATATTAGACCCATACATGGTGCACAATTATCATGGCGCTCCAAAGTCAAATTCCACATTAATGTATTCACACTCAGAGGATAAGTCTTCATGAATTGAAGATATACGTTACTTCGTGTGTTGCGCACCTAAGTCATCAATATGCATAAGAGTTATGGTGTGTGTCACAGAACATTCGAGGATTTTAAGATATTTAGCTCACACCGCATCTTGCAAAACTTTTTCTCATGCAAGGGCTTTGTGAAGATATCTGCCAATTACTCTTAAGTGTTGATGTGAATGATATCAATGTCTTCCTTCAACACATGTTCTCTAAAAAATGATGACATATCTTAATGTGCTTTGTCCTCGAGTACTGAACTGGATTGTGAGAAATCTTGATGGCACTGTCATTGTCGCAGTAGAGAGGCACATGCTTCATGTTGATGCCATAAGCCTTGAGGGTTTGTTTCATCCAGAGAAGCTGAGTGCAGCAAGATCCAGCAGTAATGTATTCAGATTCAGCAGTGGAGAGTGATACACAGTTCTAGTTCATTGAATACCAACTGACAAGAGATCGTACAAGAAAATGACATCTGCCTGATGTGGACTTGCGATCAACCTTGTCACCAGCATAATCAGCATCTGAGAATCCAACTAGATCAAACTCTGAGCCCTTTGGATACAATAATCCTAGCGTTGGGGTGTGAGCCAAATATCGAAGTATTCCCTTAACCGCAAGGTGATGCGATTCCTTTGGTGCCACTTGGTATTAGGCACACATGCAAACACTAAGCATTATATTTGGCCTAGATGCACATAAGTACAATAAATGACCAATCATGGAGTGGTATACCTTTTGATCGAACTCTTTACCATTGTCGTCGGGGCCCAATTGGCCTTTGGTTGGCATTGGCGTCGTGTAACCTTTGCAGTCTTGCATTCCAAACTTCTTCAGGTGTCAGTGCAACAAACCCTGGGTCCATTGCCCTGACTGTGCACATGCGCGAGAGCAAGGTTACAACACCAAGGACAGACCAAAGCACAAGAAACCAAGATTCTTAGAAGGCCAATATGCAGATTAAGAGGACCAAGGCCAAGCCAGGGAATTAAGAAACTACCAAGAGTAAACACTACAAGAAAACTGAGATACTGTGATGAAAATCCTCGTGACGAAGATGGACAACGTCATACAAATGCCTAATGTGTGATGTTCTCGTAGGTGGCGTCACTGATTACCTCAAATCGTTGACAATAGACACCACTGGATCACTTGAGCCTGTGAGCGCACCTGGCTACCAATTTCTATGATAGTTTGGCAATTTTCATGATGAACCTACTAGAGTTACCGAATATTACAAGTGTTGGCATCAAGACCCACCATAGTTTTTTCATAGTCTACCGAGCACTGTAATTATTTTTGTTCCTTTTAGATAGGTAATGGCCGGGGCGAAACTTATTTATTCCATCTAATATAAATAGATAGTGCACGGGCAAAAAAAAACTTGAACCCATGCGTTCATGAGGTGATGTTTCGTTCTATCACAAAAATAAAAAATGAAATAGAAGTTAACAGGAAAAAGTTTGGTAAAGGGGAGTTTGAACCCAGGACCATTATGGTCTCAACTAATGGCGTTCCTTTTTTTAATAAAAACTAACCGTGTTGCTAATAGGCTAGAGTTTAGATACAAATGTAAATTTGTTGCCAAGAAAGATACTAATGTAAATTGTGCTAAAAATATTTATTGTGGTCCTGGACTATATATATACGCATATATACAAGTAACACTCAGCAGGTTTAGTTATTTCTTCCCCGGGCGTGTGTGGCTCGATCCGTAGGTTAGTTTTTCTTGTCGGGGCCTATGTGATCGATATGTTCGTCTCTCCCGACAGGGAGAGTCAAGGCACGACACGGCTTCGTTCCGGCTTTTTTTAGGCAAATGGCTTGGTTCCGGTTGTTCTTAACTTCTTATTTGACGGGCGCAGCATAGCCCATAGCCTGTCAAGCCCAGCAAAATGCCATTTGTTTAAATTTTTCTATACGTGGGCTCAAGCCAGCTCAACCTCTTATAAGTAGTGATTTTTTCCCTCACTCCACCTTCTCCTCCCGGAGGGAAACCCTATCTATCTGTTCTTGTTTTCTTTCGCTCGTGTTGTGGTGGCAGTAGATCGAAGGCAACCAAGCGCGATGACGGCTACAGGAGTAGCTTCTCTCTCCTCCCTCTCCCGTAGGATTCCTTGAGGGCGCCCCGCCGCGGAAGCTGCTAGTGGCGTCAGGGCCGTCCATGGCGTGCAACGGAAGACCCAGGCACCCAGCCTCTGCCGCGGCCGGACCAGCCTGGTCGCGTGGTGGCGGCCCACCCTGTGTGCGTGACGTGCGTTCTTAGTGTGAGTACCTGTGTGCGTGTATCCTCTGATCCCTCTCGTGTGATTGCAGGGACCAAACTCTCACTCTATGGTGCCACTCGTCCATACACTTCTCAATTCCATCGGAGAAGATGATAGTGAGCATGAGTCATGGTGATGTGGGTACTGGCTATGGCGTCCTTGTGCGGAACCCCTGGTTAGCCTACTACACCTGCCTCATCGCCTTCGTCTGGGACTACCGCCATAGAGTATGATTGATTTTTTGATTAACTAATGAGTCGGCCCACCTTCCGCACTCAATAGTACATCTCGTACGTTGACCCTCTGTTTTTCTTCTTCTTGGGTTTTTTTCGTTACATTGACATGGAGCACAGACCACAGGAGCAAGCTGAAGTTCCGTGGGAGGACCGTCAAGCTCGACCAGCAACCTGGGTTAACATGTGTACGACGTTGAACTCTATGCTCTCAATTTAGAACCGCTTATGTGCGGGGATTGGTTCAGATATTAGTTTTGTTCTGTTCCTCTATGTTAGTGAGTTATTATTGGTCAATCCTGAGATGCTTGTATGGTACTCCCCAGTATGTATGCACGTTAGTTTATAAATTTCACTTAAGTAGAAATTTTTCAACTGAATTGTACCTGTTCCGATTTAAGAGAAATTATTATGGGAACCAAGATAGTACATGTGAAATGGGTTAGTAATTAAATAGAAGTTGCAGTAAAATATTTTCATTATGCTGATGCTCCCCATTTTTGTTATGTTATTTTGTAGTTCTGATCTCGTGACAACTCTGTTTGAGGGACTATGAATAGATTTGCATTTGAATTGCTATTGTAGAACTGCAGTGAGAGTTTTATGAGAGATTCAACATGATTTTGGAAAACTATTAATGGAGAACTAATTCGCTGAACACGTTTGTGGCAATCAGAAGTCATACTGGCTAATGGACATTATTGTCCAAGCAAGAAGATACTACAACTAAAGATCAAATCCTGAACACGGTTTTTATTCGGGCTATGACCATAGCGTAATTGTAAGTAATTTATTTCAAGATGGAAGTGTCTTATTGATGACAATTCCAATCAAATGTGTGCCAAGGACAATAATTAAGCTATGCGGAAGTTGTTTATACTTTATGTACTGTTCTAGGCTACTTAAATGTTTTTTCCTTCTAGGCTTTGTTAAATATTCTGTTTTTCGCACCATTTTAATTTGTGAAGGATTACCTACTACAAATGTTAATTTGTTCCTCTCGAGATTTGAAACTTTGAGTTGAGATCTTATTTACGTGTGTCCTCTTAATTCTAATAGTTCACTTACTTTCTGATGTATTAATAGGTGTTTATTCCAATATAATATTTCAGATGACCTTTTATGCTCACACAAACAACATGTTTTTTCTTCATATCACTTATTAGACAAGTACTAACAAGTCTTTTTTTCGTTAAGATTCCATCCTGGAGCTTCGAGTAAAAACTTTGTTTGTTCTTTGTTGCAATGGTAGATTTTTTTTCTATAACTCATTCATACTGCTATATTTATGCCTTTGTTTTTGTTAGGTTGATTTTTAAGTCATCTTTCAAGAAGTTGATATGGACAAAGGAGGATTAGACCAACTCTAGTTGCCTTCAAGAAGTCACAAGAAGAGGCATGCAACAAAGGTTTCGAGTTTTGAGGAAGGCGGGAGCTAAGTCACACCAACAAAGTCTCTATTGATGACCTCTAAAATTAAAAAGAAGTTGTTTGCATGCTTTATAGAGAATAGTACTATTGGATGATTATGTAGCTTGAGTTATTTTGGATGGAACATGTAAGTGTAATGTGTAAACTGCACGCTGTATAGAGACTAGTTGACTTGTAATATCATGTGAAAATTGGTCAATGGAAAGATGGTCTTAAAAATACGACAAGCCCATGATGCGTTTTCGGACCATGTCAAACTAAACTTAGAGGAAAAACTACAAATAAAATAATACTTGAAAAGGCTAGTAGGAAATGGCATCTGCTCCATAAAAAGGGGTGGGCTTCATTAGCCACTATTGGGTTGCAAATGGGCTATGGCCTACCAAAAAATTAGATCCAGAAATAGAAAATGAGTTGGATTATTGGGCTTGGCCCATTTAGAAATCCAGTGGGTAATAGCCCAGCAAAAATCTAGTGACGATAGCTCCGTCACGAAGGTCACATATCTAGTGACGTTGTTTCACGCGCTGCGTCACTAGGAATAATTTGTGACGGGGATTCCGTGACGATGCTGGTGACACTCGAAAAATGTCACACATGAGTATTTTGTGACGTTTTAAGCTATTATGTGACATTTTTGAGCTCATCATGGTAGGTCCGATATCTTGTAGTGAAAGCTTCCCTTGGCGGGATGGTGAGCCCGGCAAGGACGGGGTCACCCCCGGAAGAAGACCTACAAGAACCCCCCCACCCCTCAGCAAGGCCTGCCGGTCTCACGGAGACGAAGCCACCTCACTAAACCACTTCACCACGATGCACGTCGTCGATCAGTGCGGTGTCAAACCGCAAAGTGACTAAGTGGTAGCCATCTGCCACATGGCGGCCTCTTTCTACAGGGAATATCCACATATGACACCCATCCTGCGACGTGTCAGGTGAGCAGGCACGAAGCTGGAAAGATAGCCTGACAAAGCTTGCTGGGTAGGCGATGATGTGACCTTGAGCAGCGCATTTAATGCGCTCTGTCAGCCTGCAGAGTTAGGCATGATAGCACTATTTGATATCTTATTAGTGCATAATGACTAATTTTCCACTATGGTGACCCCTTAACCTATAAAAGGAGGCCCGAGGCAACCTTAGAAAGGGTTGGACCTAGGATTGCAAATCCACCCCCTCACATTTCATATGCATGTAGCCGTTTAGCCCCGGGGCAACCCTACCGGGCAAATGCACTACGGCCACCACCATTTTTCCACCATCAATCCACCAAAGCAGGAGTAGGGTTTTATGACTCACGGCAGCCCGAACCTGGGTGAAATTGCTCGTGTGATCTGTGTCGTGCTGCCCCACGCTCTTCTGCTCTTTGTGCAACATGACATTCCCCCTGCCGAACCAGCAAGGGACCCTTGGTCCCATAGGTGGTTGTGGTTTCCCGCGACATCTTTGGCGCGCTATGTAGGGGATCACTTGCGCGAACCTGACAGTGTGAGCAGCGCGTCATCTTCTTCGCCATCTTCGTCTTCGACGGTGCCATCGACCATGGCGCCCAAGAACAAATCCGGTGCTTTGGCTCACCCTTCCACCTCGAAGGCTCCGCCGCCCGTAACCACCAATGCTACAGGAGATGCGGAGGCGTGCGAGGATGTGGATGCTGTAGGGAACGCGGTCGGAGCAGGCGACGCCATCACCACCTCCCCCGCGGTCGGAGCAGCGGCATGAGGTGCCAAAGAAGAGCATCATCAGTAGCATCCTGGTGGCCACGCTCCGCGAGGTATGGGTGAAGGGGTTGTTCCATCTGCGCCCCTTCCCCTCGCCGACGAGCACAGCCTCAGTGGTGGCGCCCAGTCCGGGGCGGATCGCCGCCCTCCGGGCGCTCCCGTCGCAGGAGAGACCGCGGTGCGTGCGCATCCCCCGGTCTGATTCCACCAGGTTGCTGCACCCAATGGAGCCACTGGCCCTTAAGCGCCTTCCCCACGTCACCATGCCATCCAGATGGCCACTTCGCAACAGCAAGGACATGGCACTCTTGCCGTGGCACCATTAGGAGCCGAGCGACGGTGCGGTCCACATCTTCATGACCCATGCCGAGCACTGCTACGGACACCATGGCGCGGGCCCAGCTGCTTCTAAGGTATCCACCACCAGCCGAGTAGATGGACGAGTGGCGTGCCACCATCTAGAGTCTGCTCGGTTTCACCGAGGCTGGGGGCTCGCAGCGAGCTGGCCCACCACGGCCTCCCCAAGTAACAACGACGTCTTGTGTTGCTGGTCGTACAGAGGGGGCGACCCCCATGGTGCAGTCCCAACCATGAAAACTAGCGCGAGCGTGGCAGAATCAAGAGCCTGACGATGTCTCAATGGCCTGTTCTAACCCTCGAGCAAGTCAAGGCCAACGGCGAGCCCTGGGGGATAGGCGGATGGGATACGCACGCGTCATCACCAAGCAGCGTCACAACGACCCCCGTCGAGCCTATGGGTGTGACGGACCCGACGTTGATGAGCCCGCGCTCGGGGTTGGCGGGTGCCTCCCTTTCGAGGTTGGGTGCCCTACCTTTACTCGTGAGCTGCGGCAAGTCCGTTGGCCGTCCGTCTGCATGTTCAAGCCCAAGATACCCGAGATGTATGATGGAAGGCTAAACACAACAGAGTTTCTGAGCATCTACACCGTCGTTGTTCAAGCTTTTGGGGGAAGAGATGAGAAGGTATTAGCCAACTACTTACCTTTGGCACTCATGTACAATGTGAGGTCTTGGCTAATGCACCTGCTAGAGAAATCCATTTCGTCATGGCTGATCTGTGCCATGAGTTCATTGGCTCTTCACTAGCGGCCATCAGGAACTAGGGCGGCCCAGCGACTTGCAACTCCTTCAGCAGAAAGAAGGAGAGACTCTCCGAAAGTACTTGCATAGATTCAGTAGAGTCCTAGGGAACATCCCAAATATCCATCCAGCAGTTGTGTTAGCTGCCTTCCAGTCTAATGAGTGCAACCGCAGGATTTGTTCCAAGATGAACGTGCGGCTGCCCAAGGCTGTGAAGGAGCTTTACACTTTGGTGGACAAGCATGCTCGGATGGAGGAGGGAAGGAAACTCCCAGGGGAAGAGGATTGCACCAACATCGACTCAGAGGATAACAATGTATCCACTAGTCAGAAGAAGAGTAAGAAGCACAACAAGAGGCACAAGGATAAGACAGTGATGACTGTCGAAGGATCAGGCTCACCTAGTACCGGCAGGAAGGCTCAAGCCGAAGCTCCTGGAAAGGAGGATCCCTTGTGCGTTGACTGACGGGAGGCCGCTGCTGCTAAGAAGGCTGGGAAAGGTGATGGGCTGTACTACAAGGTTTGTCAGACCAAGGTCCACGACCTTCAAGAGTGTTATTAGGTCGAGCAGATCGTCAAGAGGCATAGAGCAGAGTATGAGAAGCCTGATAAGGAAAAACGTCAGAATGCTGCTGACAGTAAGGGGTGGGTGGTTGAAGCAAATTGCCCTGGCAAACACTTTCGGAACCAAGGAAAACCCGCCAGGGGTCGAGAGAAGGAAACTTGCAATGATGAGAGTGATGGAGGGGATGAAGAGGAAACTAGTGAGCAGGAGTTCTAGAAGGCCACTGATGCCGTGTGCATTAACGGGGGTGCATCTCTGGAATCCACTCATAGGCAACTTAAACGGTGGGTGCGTGATGTCAATGTTGTGGAACCAACACCAGAGGCTCAGAAATCACTCAAATGGTCAGGCATGCCCGTCATCTTTGATGAAGAGGACCATCCTGACCGTATCACTGCGGTAGGATGTTTGCCATTGTTGGTCTCTCTAACAATTCGCAACCTCAAGGTCACAAAGATGTTGGTTGACGGAGGGGCCAGGTTGAATCTGATTTCCCCAAAGGTCATCAGCAATCTTCAAATAGCAGAGGAAGAGCTAAAGGTCACAGGCACGTTTCAAGGAGTTAACACCGGCACGAGTCATCCTAAGGGAAAGATCATGTTGCTAGTGATATTTGGGGAGGAATTGAACTTTTAGACTAAGAAGATTGTGTTTGATGTGGTTGACCTCCCCCTGCCGTACAATGGGATCCTTGGATGCCCAGCCTTGGATACATTCATGGCGGCATCCCACTATGCCTACAACACCTTGAAGATGCCCGGGCTGATAGGAGTCATTTCCATCCTCTCACATGAGAAGTATGCAATCATTTGCTTGGATAATATGTACTGGGACGCAGTCATGAAAGAGGTAGCGGTAGCAGTAGTTCCCACCAAGGAGAATAGAGGAAGAAAAAAGGATAGCAGGGACGCTGGCAAGGAATCCGGGAAGCGTACCTCTTTGGAGCATGCTGCGCCTGTTGATGGCTTGCCGGAGAGTTCCGACAGCAAGAGATCCAAGGTTACTGCCCCACAAGTGAAGAAGGTCCTGGCAGGGTTGGCTGGCGTTGATGGTACTTTCACTATCAGCGCTACCCTTGATGACAAATAGGAAAGCACGCTTGTTGCCTTCCTATGGGCGAATGTCGATGTGTTTTCCTGGCAACCATCTGATATCCCCGGTGTTCCCAGGGAGGTAATCGAGCACCACCTTGCTGTCTACCCACATGCCCGACCGGACAAGTAGAATGTTCGGAAGCAGGCCTTGGAGAGGCAGTAGTTCATTGTAAAGGAAATCAAGAAGCATGAGGCAACGGGTTTGGTCAGAGGAGTGTTGCATCCGACATGGTTAGCAAATCTAGTGGTTGTCCGGAAGGCTAACGGGAAATGGATGCTTTGCATAGATTTCACGGATCTCAATAAGGCTTGACCGAAGGACCCATTTCCCTTTTCGTGCATTGATGAGATTGTGAATTCCACTTTAGGCTGTGATTTGCTCTCCATTTTGGACGCATATTCTGGATATCATCAGATCTTCATGTCCAAGGAAGACGAAGAGGAGACCTCATTCATCACCCCATGTGGAACGTACTATTTCATTCGCATGCCATTCGGATTAAAGAGTGTTGGGTCCACTTTTCCAAGAGCAGTCTAGATTGGTTTCGAGCCACAACTACACAGGAACAATGAGGCTTATATGGATGATATCATGGTCAAGACCAAGGACAGAGCTACCCTCATCCAGGATTTGGAGGAGACATTTGCTAATCTGCGTAAGATCTACCTGAAGGTCAACCTGGAGAACTGTGTGTTTGGCGTTCCCTCCGGGAAGCTACTTGGGTTCTTTCTGTCCCTTCGGAGGGGGGGGGGGGATCGAGGCCAACCCAGACAAGATCAAAGCTATCGAGAAGATTCAAGCGCCCAAGACAGTCAAGGATGTGAGGCGTTTGACAGGGTGCGTTGCCGCGCTAAGAAGATTTATCTCCAAGTCTCCCAAGCGCGCTTTGCCATTCTTTAAAATACAGAAGAAAGCGGGACCCATGAAGTGGACC
>NC_041392.1:322485795-322503156 GCF_002162155.2 Triticum dicoccoides | reverse complement strand
GGAACAATGAGGCTTATATGGATGATATCATGGTCAAGACCAAGGACAGAGCTACCCTCATCCAGGATTTGGAGGAGACATTTGCTAATCTGCGTAAGATCTACCTGAAGGTCAACCTGGAGAACTGTGTGTTTGGCGTTCCCTCCGGGAAGCTACTTGGGTTCTTTCTGTCCCTTCGGAGGGGGGGGGGGATCGAGGCCAACCCAGACAAGATCAAAGCTATCGAGAAGATTCAAGCGCCCAAGACAGTCAAGGATGTGAGGCGTTTGACAGGGTGCGTTGCCGCGCTAAGAAGATTTATCTCCAAGTCTCCCAAGCGCGCTTTGCCATTCTTTAAAATACAGAAGAAAGCGGGACCCATGAAGTGGACCCTAGAAGCAGATGCAGCTTTTCAAGAGTTGAAGGCCTACTTATCCTCTGTGCCCACCTTGGTTGCCCCCAAACCGCAAGAGCCGTTGCTACTATACTTGCGGCAACAAATCAAGTGGTAAGTGCGGCCTTGGTGGCACAACGAGAAATGGAAGAAGCAGAAAGTGAGCAAGGACCGGTATAGTTAGGCAAGGATTAGGGAAGAAATGGGCACGACAATGAGGGCGACCCCAAGGACACGGCAAAGAAGAAAGTGGTGCATCGCCAATGTACTTCGTCAGTTCCCTGTTACAAGGGGCTAGGTCGAGGTAATCTAGCGTGCAAAAGTTGATCTTTGGTCTCATCATGGCCTCAAGGAAACTGCACCACTACTTCCAAGCCCATGAGATTACGACTGTCACTCGCTTCCCATTGCAGAGGAGACTCCGAAACCCTGAGGCTACCGGCAGAATAGTGGAGTGGGCTTTGGAGTTATCTAGCTTTGGCCTGAAGTTTCGGAGCACATCAACAATTTAGAGGAAGGCATTCGCAGAGTTTATTGCAGAATGGACGCCAACTCCTGATGAGGAAGTGTTGGAAACAGTTATCCCCAGCAAGGAAGCGCCACAGGAACGGATCATATATTCCGATGGCGCCTTTTCCCTACAAGGTGTAGGGGCTGGCCTGCTTCTCGTTGCCCCCTCCGGGGAGCACTTGAAGTACGTCATCCAGATGCACTTTTCCTGGGAAGAGGTGACCAACAATACAACAGAGTATGAAGGGCTCCTTGCTGGGCTTAGGATTGCTGCCGAATTGGGAATCAAGAAGCTGATCATTCGAGGAGATTCACAGCTTGTGGTGAGACAAGTCAACAATGATTACTAAAGTCCATTGATGGAGGCATACGTTGAGGAACTGAGAAGATTGGAGGAGCACTTTGACGGATTGCAAACAAAGCATGTACCCCATGCCGAAAACAACATAGATGATCATCTATCAAAGTGTGATGCGCAAAAGCTTCCTGTGGAACCAGGAACTTTTGTTCTCCATCTTACTTAGCGCTCCGCATCCCCCAACAACAGTGGCCTGGAAAAGGAGAAATATGGACTCAGGTAAGCCTCTCCCGGTAGAGCCCCCCGGGGCTACTCGCAGGGACCCTACCGGAAACAACTCCTCATCACTTGACGGACCACACCCTCCAGCCGAGGCTATGGTCCCCGCGAACAAGGAATGTGCCCCCGCAGTGGAGGAGGTGCCGCTAGTCCTTGTTGCCGAGCCCCAGGCTCCAACCTTGGGAAGGCACATAGTCCATTTCCTCCAAACAGGAGAACTTCCCGATGACCAAGATGAGGCTGAAAGAGTAGCCCAGAGGGCCATTATGTATTTGTTTGTTGATGACACTCTACATAGAAGGAGGCCCAGTAGTGTGAAATTGAGATGCATCTACCGGTAAGAAGGAAAGGAATTGCTGGCTAAGATACACAAAGGCATGTGTGGCTCCCACATTGGATCAAGGGCATTAGTTGGGAAAGCATTCCGGCAAGGATTCTATTGGCCCACAGCCCTCCAAGATGCGGTTGAGCTAGTCACCAAATGTGATGCCTGCCAGTTCCATTCCAAGAATAACCACCTGCCTGCCCAAGCTCTTTAGACAATCCCTTTGTCATGGACATTTTAGGTCAGGGGGCTTGATATCCTGGGCCCTTTCCCCCGAGCTGTCAGGGGCTTTGAATTCTTGATCATTGCTATCGACAAGTTTACAAAGTGGCCAGAAGTAGCTGTCATGAGAAAGGTGCCTGCTCCGTCAGCTATCAAGTTCTTGAAGGAATTGGTGTGTCATTTTGGAGTCCTGACAAGGATCATTACCGACAACGACACCCAGTTCACGAGCCGTGCCTTCATGAAATATGTTCATGCCCTCGGAAGCAAGATCTCATTTTCCTCTGTCACACATCCCAGGAACAATTGGCAAGCTAAGAGGATGAACGCTGAAGTGCTGCGAGGACTCAAGACAAGAACATTTGATACGCTGCAGAAGCACGACACAAAGTGGATCGATGAGCTGCCGATAGTCCTCTGGTCCCTCAGAATGACACCAAATCGAGCTACCGGGGCAGACTCCCTTCTCCCTAGTCTATGGGGCAGAAGTAGTTATCCCCATGGAACTCATTTACGGGTCGCCTCGAGTGCTTGCCTATGATGAAGTAGCGCTGTCGAATTTTGGGTTCCTCAGACCCTTGAGAGGTTCGAACTCTAGGTGCGTGCGAAGAAGTCATCCTCCCCAGTCTGCCAACCCGCTAATCTCACGTCCTAGCTCGACAAACTAAATGGAAAGGAGACACGACAGTTTACCCGGTTCGGGCCACCTTGAGGTGTAAAACTCTACTCCTGCTTTGTGGTGGATTGGCATCGATGGGCTGAGGATGAACTAGTATAGTGGAGAACAACCTGAGGAGGCACTCCAAAAAATACACTTCTGTGATGATACGTGTTTGTCACAGTAGGTCATGTTTTTTGTCATGCATGTACATCCATGATGATGTTATGAAAGAATCAAGATAGTCATACCTGTGCTGTCCTAGAAGTGTTCCATGACATTACCAAAATTATCATCCCAGAAGTGTCCACTTCCATGACGATAAATCGTGCGTCACAGAAGTGCTTTCGTCAAGGGTGGCCGACATGTGGCATCCACCATAACAGAATGCCGCTAAGCTATCGGGTCCAGTTTTGGATCCGATAACCCGTCAACAGCCCCGACCAATGGGGATTTCCACCTGTAAAATCATCATTGGCTGGAGGAAACACATGTCGGCTCACCGTTGGGACAGATGTCATCCACTCATTGGACCCAAGGCACCTATGATACGTTGACACGTGGCATGCCCCAATAGAGGTCCATTCCTGTGAAAAGGTCGGCCGGTTTGACTTGGTCAAAAGGTGGCGGGCCGGCCCACGGAAAGCCTGTTAACGGTCTGTTCGCATATGGCCCATTTATAGCCCGCTAACCTAAGGCCCGTTATGACCTCTCTGAATTAGGCCCAGTATCATCATCTGGGCCGCCCAATATAATTCCATCCCGTTTTAACTTCTGGCCCATGTATGGCCCATGACGTCTTTCGGCCCATATGAGGCCCTTTATAACTCTTGGCCCATTAACAGCCCGTGGTGAAACTAGCCCGTAATGAACAGTGTATCACTTCATACCCATTAACGACCCATTATTCCATTGGGCCGTTTCCAACCCAGGTTATCTTTCAGCCTTCTCAGGGCCCATTTATTCTTGGGCTCATTTCCAGCATTCGGTTATTACAGCCCGTTACTGTCATTTTCTGCTTGTGGGCCAAATTCAGCCCGTGGTCACAGTCGGCCCATTTGTGGCCCGTTAATACGTTGGGCCGTTTTCATGTCAAAAAACCCGTTGGGCTGTTTTCATAGAGTTATCAAATTCGGCCTATTAACAGCCCGTTATGGTCCATGAATAGTACGACACATGATTGGCGAAATGATGTGTCAGGACCCCGACTCGATGTCACATCGATCTAGCCGGTAACACCTCATATCACTTTGCGGCCTCACGCACGGTATCCCCACGGGTGTCGCCTTACCTTTGCCCGGGACCGTTTGCGCCTTTTGGCTCACGTATATGATAGTGTCGCTAGCATCCATATGATAAGGAGCCCGGGCTGACATGACTAGTCGTAAACCCAAAGTGGCACAGACTTACAGGGACAGGCATCCATGACCCAGCTTCGAACGTGTCGGTCATCAGCAAGTGGGTCCGGGCTGTAGCACTGGGCTAGCAGGACTCCGGTAAACCGGGCTGTAGCGGGCTAACAGGACTCCGGTACTCAAAGCGTGACATTTCCCCGAAGGGACAGACACAGGAACGAAGAAGGACACATGCCGGCCAGCCTAAGTGTTCCAGAGCAGTAGCAAGCTACCATGGCTCAGCGGTAACACTAGGAGACATTTCCCGGTAAGAGAGGCTACTAAAGATAAACAACTAGGTAGTCAGATCCCACACATACCAAGCATTTCAATCATACACACAATATGCTCGATATGTGCAAATACAACGAAGCATCACAACATGACTCTACGACACAAGTACTTTATTTAAGGCTCAGAGAGCCATACATAACATACACAAGGTATGGGTCACACGACCCAGCATTCAAGTCATACAGTCATACAAACCAGCAGCGGAAGTAACTTGTCTGAGTACAGACAACTAGTAAAATAAAAGAGGCTTGGAAAGCCTGGCTATACTACGTGGTCCTTCACAAGCTCAGGGTCACCACCTGGGTCTTTAGCCTACTCGTTGATGTCAACGTCTACATAGAACCCATCAGAAGGGGTTGTAGCGTCTTCTGTAAAATGTAAATTATAGCAACATGAGTACGAAGGTACTCAGCAAGACTTACATCAGATCCTACATACATGCATATTATCAAGAAGGGTTGGTGGAGTTATTGCAGCAAGCCAGCTTTGACTCTTGGCTAGACTATCCTACGATACTCCAACTTGAAATGGTTTTGCGCACACGAGTCCACTACTCACCACTTCAATACACTACCGAGGATCCACCTCCGTCTTCCTACGGAAGATCCATCCTCGGCACTCACACTTATCTTGAGGCTTTTAGTAGCTTCCATTTACTTGTCTATGAACTGTATAGGCAACCAAGTAGTCCTTTACCGCGGACACGGCTATTCGAATAGATCATGATAACCCTGCAGGGGTGTACTTCTTCATACACGCTCTCACCACTTACCGTCGTTTACACGACATGTACTCGGCAACCTTCAAGCGGAAGCCCAACGTGGGTGTCGGCCACGACCTACCTAATCACCTAAGCCTCCAGTCTAGGTTTATCGCCTATTCAGGTTCCATCCGCAGGGAGTCCGGCCGAGGTTTCCCATACGGCCCCGAACGATGTGAACAGGGTTCCCGAGATACCTAACGGGTATTCGGTACACCCGGCCACGTACCTACCGCATCACAGCCCACCCCTACGGTCAGCGCTGACCACGGCCTCCAGTAGGCTACAAACACCAGAAACTACTTGCAACTCCTGGACGGAGAACTAGGGTGAATAAGAAGCCGAGAGGGTCCATTGGTTTCGGGCCCAATGCATGGTAGTAGCTGTATCTTAAATCACACATACAGAGCTCAGTGCTTAAGGTCGGCTTCAATGAAACAACCCACCATGTACTCCTACATGGCCTCTCATCGATACCTTTACCAAATCGTGTTCACCACACCACTCTCATTACCGACATAATCATTTCACTCTAGCCCATCACCCAGATGAACCAGACCTGACACGACTCTAAGCATAGCAGGCATAGCAAGGTAGGAACAACACATACATATGGCTCAATCAACTCCTACACATGCTAGTGGGTTTCATCTAGTTACTGTGGCAATGACAGGTCATGCAGAGGAAATGGGTTCAACTACCGTAGCACACAGTAGTTTGAAACGCGTTGTCTTAATGCAGTAAAAGAGAGTAGGAGCGAGAACATGGGATTGTATCGATATGATCAAATGGTTGGTTGCTTGCCTGATGGTTCGATGCACTGATACAGTTCTTCGTTAGGGTAATCACGGTACTCCTCGGAGGCAGAACCTGTCGCAAAGGACATCGATACACAACCATCACCAAACAATGTGCAACAATATGATGCATGCATGAAACATGGCAATATGAGTGTGTTGGGCTAATGCAACTAAAACCAGAAGGGTTTGAACAAATTTGAATCAAAGATTCAAATTTCAAACTCAAACATGGCCTTTTAAAGTGCTTTTCCTTGTTCTGCTTAAAACATCAATTTAACTTGTTTGATCATGCATGAAAATAGTACAGATGGATAGATTGGATTTTTCTGATCATTTTTCATATATAATTTGTCTAATTTGGAGTTACAGAATAAAAGTTATGAATTTTTGAAGTTTAAATAATATTCTGGAATTTCCTGATTTAAATTAAATCCAGAAATATATATATTGCGCCAGCATGACGTCAGCATGACGTCAGCGGTCAACTGCGGCTGGCTGGGGTCAAACCTGACGTGTGGGGTCCACACGTCAGTGACAGGGGGGTTAAACAGGGTTAGTTTAATCCTAATTAGGAATTAGTGGCGCTGGGGCCCACTGGTCAGTGTCAGGGGGTTAACTAACAGTGATTAGCACTAATCTGACCACCTGGCCGACGGGGCCCACGCGTCAGTGACCCTGGGGGGGTCAAACCCCAGGTCAAACAGGTCAAACCCACCGGCGACATGACGCCGGCGAGGCCCGAGACGGCGGCGCGATACGGAAACGCGCTACAGGGCACGGGCGAGGCCGTGCTTGGGCTCATTGGAGAGCCCTTGCTCCCGCGCGTCGAACGGTGGTGGTGGCCGTGCCTGAGGTGGCCGGTACCGACGACGGCGAGCTCGTGAGCGGCGGCCGGAGTTCGGGTGCGGTCGGGATCGGCGCTGCTGCTCGCAAGCGAGGGAGCTGAGGCGCTGGAGGGGCTCTACGGGTCCTTACGGACTTGTTGGACTCGCCGGGGTGACCAAGTGGTCACCGGAGCTGCGTCGACAGCGAGCTTGGCGACGGCGGAGGTTCGGCCATGGTGGGGAACGGGGTTACGGTGCGGGAACGAGGGGGAAAAGAGGGGGAAACAGTGGCGGAGCTCACCGCGGTTGCAGTGGGCGTCGAAGCGGGCTCGGGGACGCGCTGGAGACGGCGAATCGATGGCGATGGTGGTCGGAGCCCAAGGAGGAAGACGATGGCGTGGAGGCGATGCAGAGCTTCCCGAGGGGCTTGGCTTGGTGGGGAGGAAGAGGGGGTCGCGGCGGAGCTCCTGAGCTCAACGGAGGGGCGAGGGGTGGCCGGTGACGGCTGCTATGGCGAACGGCGGCGATGGTGGTGTTCGGCCGTGAGAGAGAGAGCGAGGGAGAGGAGGGGAAGAACCGAGGGAGAGTGAGAGAATGGGGGAGGGCGTGGCGTCGTTCCAGGCCATCCAGACGAGGAGGGGAGGGGCAGGCAGGCAGGCGAGCAGGTGGCGTGGCGCGGTGGCGCGCGCGCGCGCCGGGCACACTCCCCTCCCTCTGTCGAGGACGAAGACGACAGAGGAGGAGGTGGGCTGGGCCGGCCAGCTGGCTGGGCCAGAGGCGCCAGGTAAAAGGCCCAGGTAAGGTTCTTCCTTTATTTATTTCTGTTTTCTAATTTCTGACATTTGTTTTGATTTAAATAAAATATTAAATCATTTTATAACCTTATGCCAATTTTTGCAGGAGCTAGATATATTATTCCAGAGCTCCCCAACAGGTGGCATAATTTTTGGACATATATTAATATATATAGTTAATATATTTCCAATGCAAATATTTATGCATTAATTCCAAATGCCCAAAATAAATACCTATGAGATCTTAAAAATATTGGTTTGATTTTTATCTCTGTCCAATATTTTCAGAGAGCAACATGAGCATTTTCTTGGACCTTTTTGGAGAAATTTTTATTTGGATCATTTTCAGAAATGATTCTGAGGGTTTCACAAATCCCCATTTCAAGTTAAATGGAATTTTAAACATGATGCACACACTCTGATGCATGACTAGCTAGGGTGTGACAACTCACCCCCACTCAAAAGAATCTCGTCCCGAGATTTGGGTTCCTCCGGGAAGAAGGCGGGATACTCGAGTCGAAGACGATCCTCCCTTTCCCAAGTTGCTTCAACCTCAGAATGGTGCGACCATTGTACTTTGAGAAACTTGATATTATGACGTCGGGTGGTACGTTCGGTTTGATCGAGAATACGAATGGGGTACTCTCGATATGTAAGATTATCTTGGAGATCAAGCGTTTCGTGGTCCACTCCACGGATAGGATCCGAGAAGCAACGCTTGAGTTGAGAAACGTGGAAGACATCGTGGACTCTGGAGAGGTGCGGAGGTAGTTCCAACTGGTAGGCAACTTCTCCTCGTTTGGCGAGAATGCGAAAAGGTCCAATGTAACGAGGAGCCAATTTGCCCTTAATACCGAAACGATGGGTTCCCTTCAGAGGGGTGACCCGAAGATAAGCCTTCTCGTCAACCTCGAAAGTCACAGCCTTATGTTTTCGGTCATATTGACTCTTTTGACGAGATTGGGCTGTTTTCAACTTTTCACGAACGATACGAACTTGTTCTTCTGCTTCTTGAATCATATCCGGGCCAAAGAATTGTCTTTCCCCGGTCTCTGACCAGTTAAGGGGTGTTCGACACCGTCGTCCATAGAGAACTTCAAAAGGGGCTTTACCCAAGCTAGACTGATAGCTGTTGTTGTAAGCGAATTCGGCAAATGGAAGACACTTCTCCCAGTCCATTCCGAATGAGATAACAGAGGCTCGAAGCATGTCTTCTAGAATCTGGTTGACGCGTTCCACTTGACCACTCGACTGAGGGTGGAAGGCGGTGCTAAAGGAGAGACGGGTTCCCATAGCATTTTGGAAACTTTCCCAAAATCGAGAGGTGAAAAGACTTCCTCGATCCGAGTTGATTTCCAAAGGAACACCATGGAGGGACACTATTTGGGAGATGTATAAGTCTGCCAGCTGACTAGCGGTTATACTCTCACGAACAGGTAGGAAATGGGCTACTTTGGAAAGACGATCGACAACGACGAAGATAGCATTATTCCCTCTCTTGGTCCTGGGAAAACCGGTAATGAAATCCATACCAATTTTATCCCATTTCCATTCAGGAATAGCTAAGGGTTGAAGGGTGCCAGCAGGCCGTTGATGTTCTGCTTTTACACGACGACAGACGTCGCAATTAGCAATATACTGAGCAATTTCTCTCTTCATCCTAGTCCACCAGAACCTCTAGCGTAGGTCCTGATACATCTTAGTACTACCGGGATGAATGGTGAGAGGAGATTCATGAGCTTCCTTAAGGATCAATCGCCTCAGGTTTCGCACTTTGGGAACCACTAGTCGATTCCCGAAGTATACGACCCCTTGATCATTAATGGAGAAGCAATTCACAAATCCTTTCTGGATGTTTCTCTTGATGCGGGAAATTCCCGGATCTACCTTCTGTTCTTTGATAATCTGATCCGTAAGGGTAGGTTTTGCCACCAAGGTGGAAAGAAAACCTTGAGGTACAATGTGAAGGTTAAGCTTCCGAAATTCCTCATGGAGAAGCGGTTGACTTTGTTGTAACATCAGGTTGTTACAATAAGATTTACGACTTAGCGCATCAGCCATGACGTTGGCTTTCCCCGGGGTGTAGGTTATTCCTAAGTCGAAGTCTGTGATCAACTCAACCCAACGTCTTTGCCTGAGATTCAGATCCGGTTGGGTGAAAATGTACTTCAGACTTTGGTGATCAGTGAATATTTCGCAACGATTACCGAGGAGGTAATGTCGCCAGGTCTTAAGTGCATAGACTACGGCTGCAAGCTCTAGATCATGAGTAGGATAATTCTCCTCATGTGGGTGCAATTGCCGTGAAGCGTAAGCAATTACGTGTCGATCTTGCACGAGAATGCAACCTAGTCCTTGTCGCGAGGCGTCGCAGTAGATAACAAAGTCCTTGGAGAAGTCTGGCGGTACCAGTACGGGAGCAGAAGTCAGGCGTCTTTTCAGTTCCTGAAAGCTGTGCTCACATTGTGGAGTCCACTCGAACTTCTTATCTTTCTTGAGGAGTTCGGTTAGAGGTTTAGCAACCTTGGAGAAGTTCTCGACAAAGCGACGACAATAGCTTGCTAAGCCCAGAAAACTCCGAACTTGCTTGACCGATTCAGGTGGAGTCCAATTAAGGACGGCTTGAACTCGCTCAGGGTTAACAGCAATACCTTTACCAGATATTACATGACCCAGATAGGTCACTTCTGACAACCAGAATTCACATTTAGAAAATTTGGCATAAAGGCGATGCTCTCAAAGTTTCTTCAACACTAGCCTTAAATGTTCGGCATGTTCTTCCTCGTTCTTGGAGTAGATGAGTATATCATCGAGGTAAACTACGACGAATTTATCCAAATACTCCATGAAGATTGAGTTCATTAACCGAGAAAAGGTGGCTGGAGCGTTGGTTAAACCGAAGGACATGACGGTGTACTCGTATTGGCCATAACGAGTAACAAAGGCCGTTTTAGGAATGTCCCCGTTTCTGATTTTGATTTGATGGTAGCCCAACCTCAAATCCATCTTGGAGAAGATTGAGGATCCAGCGAGCTGATCATACAGGTCGTTGATCCTGGGAAGCGGATATTTGTTCTTGATTGTGACCAAATTGACAGGTCGGTAATCTACAACCATCCGGTCCGTACCATCCTTCTTCTTGACGAATAGGACGGGGCAAGCCCACGGAGATGAACTAGGTCGGATGAAACCCTTTTTCAAGGACTCATCGAGTTGTTTCTTAAGCTCGGCTAGTTCTAGGTGTGCCATCTTATAAGGTCTTCTAGCAATCGGAACGGTTCCTGGGATGAGGTCTATTACGAACTCGACATCCCTGTCAGGTGGAACACCTGGCAATTCCTCTGGAAAGACATCCGGGAAGTCACGGACTACCGGAATGTCCTCAAGGTCTGGCAAAGGGCTAGCGTTAAGAGAATATAATTGTCGCTTGGCTATTCGGGTCAAGACATTGACTATCTTCCCCGAAGGATGGGTGAGTTGAACAGTCCTAGAGAAGCAATCAATTTTGGCTTGATGAGCTGACATCCAGTCCATACCCAAAATGATATTAATATCTGAAGATTTAAGGGCTATCAAAGACGCGAGGAAAACAAGTCTGTCGACTTGGATTTCATTTCCATAACTTACCCTAGAGGTCTGCCATCTAGACCCGGGAGTAGAAATTTCCATAGTGGATGGTATGTCACAGAATGCGGTGTTATGCAAACGAGCATAGTTCTCGGATATAAATGAATGAGAGGCTCCTGTATCGAAAAGAACAGATGCCGGGTGGCAATTAACAAGGAGCGTACCGAGAACGACGTTGGGATCCTCTTGAGCTTCTTCGGCAGAGATACAGTTGACATGGCCACGTGAAGCGGTGACCGGCTTGGCGTGGAATACTTTTCCTGTCGGCTTGCCACGGCCAACAGCTTTAGCAGACTGGTTGGGGTTGGTCTGGGGACACTCACGCATATAGTGGCCAGATTCCCCACACTTGAAACAAGTTATGGAACTGGTACGTGGAGGAGCATTGTTGGTTGGACCCCCATAGGGCTTGGCTGGTGCAGACTGTTGAACAGGGCGAGGCGCCTGGAAAGATGGCCTCGGTGTGAACCTGGGTGGCAGGGCGGTGTTGGGTACCCACACGCGGCGCTTCTGAGGACCAGCACCGGATGAGGAACCCATGTCACGGCCATGCTTTCGTGTTGCGTCATAGTCAGTCTGACCAGTTTCAGCACTGATGGCTTTGTTAACAAGTTTCTGAAAGGATGTGCACTCATGCAGACGGAGGTCGCGGCGAAGCTCAGGACTAAGGCCCTTACGGAACCTTGCTTGCTTCTTGGCATCAGTAGACACTTCCTCAGTTGCATATCGTGCGAGGTTACCAAACTCCCTGCTGTAAACATCCACAGAAAGTCGGCCTTGGGTGAAACTACAAAATTCCTCACGTTTACGGTCCATGAGACCCTCCGGAATGTGATGTTCATGGAAAGCCTCACTGAATTCAGCCCAAGTAGTGACATGGCCCGCTGGGCGCATAGCTCCATAATTCTCCCACCATAGACTGGCGGGGCCTTCAAGATGATATGCAGCAAAGGTGACCTTGTCAGCCTCCGCTACCAGCGCGGAACGCAGTTTGTGAGAGATACTGCGAAGCCAGTCATCAGCGTCGAGAGGCTCGACGGAGTGGTGGAACGTGGGTGGATGCAATTTGATAAAATCACTGAGTGACACCACGTTAGTCCTCTGATGGTGTGCCATGTTCTGTTCAATACGCTCCAACAAACGGTTAGTCTCCCGCTTGTTTCTCTCAGCTTCCATCATAACCTCGGCTAGGGAAGGAGGATGAGGCAGATTTGCATCCCTGACTTCACTGCCTTCGGCCTGCTCTTGAGGAGCAGGGTTAGCGCGCGTGTTGACCATCCTAGGTAAACAAGACAATGATTTAGTCAGGATGATAAAATTCCAACATAGGATACAAAATGTAAGGAATAACTCGGAATGCAAGATGATCATCCGTATGACATGGTAGATACAGAAACTGCTTCTTTTATTCCATCGTCATACACACCATACAGGGTTTAGTACAAGACTAAACAAAGTACTTTTACGGTGAAAAGAGGATTACATCTCATCGGAGGCATCCCAAGCTCCTATACATTATTTTTCTACATCTCCGAAAAGAGTACAAACTAGGTCATATCCCACGAGTCACGCGGGACGATAGACGACACAGCTAGTGCGAACTAGTGATACTACCACTAACTCAAACCGATCCGTAGTAGTCCTCATAGAAGTCACCTCCATAGCCTGGAAGCTCAACATGATCATCCGGAAACAGACGATCTCGCAGAGCTTGTGGACCATAGGGGCTAGGATGAGGTCTTGGACCAACAGACGGTGGCCTGCGGGGACCGCGAGGTGGGGTGATGCCTCCTACATCACGCCAACCCATCACGTCTGGCAGAGCAGATCTCACAGGATAGAGATCGCGCATATCTGAATATCCAGCTTGCACCGCCGGTGCGAACCGAGTCAATGTGGCCCAGTGGTCAGCACGGGTATTGAAGAGCTCTAACCTCAAGGCCCGATTTTCACGGTCCTTATCCTCGAGCATCTCAGCAGTGGTGCGAGTCCGTGAATCCTCCTGGGTGGGGTCAGCATAGATAGCCTGGAGATACCCTTGTGCTCCCGGAAGTGATCCTGGCATATACCGGAAATCAGAGTCCCGAAATAGTCCAGATCTGACTCGCATGATGGTCATCATAGAGTAGGCGGCGTCCTGCACAGCCATCTCAATAGTAACCCCGAGTCCACAGGAGCAGTGAAGGGGCTCGGTGGATCCAGGATAAGATGGAAATATCCTGACAGTGCAGAGATACTGGCTTTGATTAAAGTCTCGGAATTGCTCTTCGACCGTGTACTCAGGATACCAGCGGTATCCAGCCTCAGTCATTACCCTGACCAACTTGGCAGTATGGCCGGGTACATCTAGGCATCGAGTCAGGCGAACCACTTGATTGAGGTCGCGAGTGGCCATCTGAAAGCACAATCATAATGCAAAGGCATTAGAATTTCTAGCAAAATTTCGGCAGCATAACAGCTGTAAATGCTCAAGAAGGATTTTGAGACATTTGACAAAGGATTTGATACACACTCAACATCATCATATCAAATTCTGAGTCCATCCTAGCAACATAATATGGTAGAAGAACTGAACTAGGCTTGTAACCATCAAACTTATAAGGTACTACTGATTAGTAACACGTGATCCTGATAGAGAGAATAGATCCTAATTCCTTAACCCCCGGTGGAAGAATGGACTGACTCAGATCAGAATGTCATAAGATAAAGGAGTAAAAAGAGCCTTACGTTCCAACCCACAAACAATTCCCCTACATATAACTAAAGAATTTCTAGACTCAACATCGACCAGTTTGGCTTGGAGAACCTACAGGCAGTCCGGCTCTGATGCCAACGCTGTCAGGACCCCGACTCGATGTCACATCGATCTAGCCGGTAACACCTCATATCACTTTGCGGCCTCACGCACGGTATCCCCACGGGTGTCGCCTTACCTTTGCCTGGGACCGTTTGCGCCTTTTGGCTCACGTATATGATAGTGTCGCTAGCATCCATATGATAAGGAGCCCGGGCTGACATGACTAGTCATAAACCCAAAGTGGCACAGACTTACAGGGACAGGCATCCATGACCCAGCTTTGAACGTGTCGGTCATCAGCAAGTGGGTCCGGGCTGTAGCACTGGGCTAGCAGGACTCCGGTAAACCGGGCTGTAGCGGGCTAACAGGACTCCGGTACTCAAAGCGTGACATTTCCCCGAAGGGACAGACACAGGAATGAAGAAGGACACATGCCGGCCAGCCTAAGTGTTCCAGAGCAGTAGCAAGCTACCATGGCTCAGCGGTAACACTAGGAGACATTTCCCGGTAAGAGAGGCTACTAAAGATAAACAACTAGGTAGTCAGATCCCACACATACCAAGCATTTCAATCATACACACAATATGCTCGATATGTGCAAATACAACGAAGCATCACAACATGACTCTACGACACAAGTACTTTATTTAAGGCTCAGAGAGCCATACATAACATACACAACGTACGGGTCACACGACCCAGCATTCAAGTCATACAGTCATACAAACCAGCAGCGGAAGTAACTTGTCTGAGTACAGACAACTAGTAAAATAAAAGAGGCTTGGAAAGCCTGGCTATACTACGTGGTCCTTCACAAGCTCAGGGTCACCACCTGGGTCTTTAGCCTACTCGTTGATGTCAACGTCTACATAGAACCCATCAGAAGGGGTTGCAGCGTCTTCTGTAAAATGTAAATTATAGCAACATGAGTACAAAGGTACTCAGCAAGACTTACATCAGATCCTACATACATGCATATTATCAAGAAGGGTTGGTGGAGTTATTGCAGCAAGCCAGCTTTGACTCTTGGCTAGACTATCCTACGATACTCCAACTTGAAATGGTTTTGCGCACACGAGTCCACTACTCACCACTTCAATACACTACCGAGGATCCACCTCCGTCTTCCTACGGAAGAGACATCCTCGGCACTCACACTTATCTTGAGGCTTTTAGTAGCTTCCATTTACTTGTCTATGAACTGTATAGGCAACCAAGTAGTCCTTTACCGCGGACGCGGCTATTCGAATAGATCATGATAACCCTGCAGGGGTGTACTTCTTCATACACGCTCTCACCACTTACCGTCGTTTACACGACATGTACTCGGCAACCTTCAAGCGGAAGCCCAACGTGGGTGTCGGCCACGACCTACCTAATCACCTAAGCCTCCAGTCCAGGTTTATCGCCTATTCAGGTTCCATCCGCAGGGAGTCCGGCCGAGGTTTCCCATACGGCCCCGAACGATGTGAACAGGGTTCCCGAGATACCTAACGGGTATTCGGTACACCCGGCCACGTACCTACCGCATCACAGCCCACCCCTACGGTCAGCGCTGTCCACGACCTCCAGTAGGCTACAAACACCAGAAACTACTTGCAACTCCTGGACGGAGAACTAGGGTGAATAAGAAGCCGAGAGGGTCCATTGGTTTCGGGCCCAATGCATGGTAGTAGCTGTATCTTAAATCACACATACAGATCTCAGTGCTTAAGGTCGGCTTCAATGAAACAACCCACCATGTACTCCTACATGGCCTCTCATCGATACCTTTACCAAATCGTGTTCACCACACCACTCTCATTACCGACATAATCATTTCACTCTAGCCCATCACCCAGATGAACCAGACCTGACACGACTCTAAGCATAGCAGGCATAGCAAGGTAGGAACAACACATACATATGGCTCAATCAACTCCTACACATGCTAGTGGGTTTCATCTAGTTACTGTGGCAATGACAGGTCATGCAGAGGAAATGGGTTCAACTATCGTAGCACACAGCAGTTTGAAACGCGTTGTCTTAATGCAGTAAAAGAGAGCAGGAGCGAGAACATGGGATTGTATCGATATGATCAAATGGTTGGTTGCTTGCCTGATGGTTCGATGCACTGATACGGTTCTTCGTTAGGGTAATCACGGTACTCCTCGGAGGCAGAACCTGTCGCAAAGGACATCGATACACAACCATCACCAAACAATGTGCAACAATATGATGCATGCATGAAACATGGCAATATGAGTGTGTTGGGATAATGCAACTAAAACCAGAAGGGTTTGAACAAATTTGAATCAAAGATTCAAATTTCAAACTCAAACATGGCCTTTTAAAGTGCTTTTCCTTGTTCTGCTTAAAACATCAATTTAACTTGTTTGATCATGCATGAAAATAGTACAGATGGATAGATTGGATTTTTCTGATCATTTTTCATATATAATTTGTCTAATTTGGAGTTACAGAATAAAAGTTATGAATTTTTGAAGTTTAAATAATATTCTGGAATTTCCTGATTTAAATTAAATCCAGAAATATATATATTGCGCCAGCATGACGTCAGCATGACGTCAGTGGTCAACTGCGGCTGGCTGGGGTCAAACCTGACGTGTGGGGTCCACACGTCAGTGACAGGGGGGTTTAACAGGGTTAATTTAATCCTAATTAGGAATTAGTGGCGCTGGGGCCCACTGGTCAGTGTCAGGGGGGGTAGTTAGTTTAACTAATTCGGTTAGTGCTAATCCTAATTAGCTAACAGGGCTGGGCCCACCTGTCATGGACACAGGGGGGGTCCTGCCGTGGTCAAGGTGGGTCAAACCCACCGGCGACATGACGCCGGCGAGGCCCGAGACGGCGGCGCGATACGGAAACGCGCTACAGGGCACGGGCGAGGCCGTGCTTGGGCTCGTTGGAGAGCCCTTGCTCCCGCGCGTCGAACGGTGGTGGTGGCCGTGCCTGAGGTGGCCGGTACCGACGACGGCGAGCTCGTGAGCGGCGGCCGGAGTTCGGGTGCGGTCGGGATCGGCGCTGCTGCTCGCAAGCGAGGGAGCTGAGGCGCTGGAGGGGCTCTACGGGTCCTTAAGGACTTGTTGGACTCGCCGGGGTGACCAAGTGGTCACCGGAGCTGCGTCGACGGCGAGCTTGGCGACGGCGGAGGTTCGGCCGTGGTGGGGAACGGGGTTACGGTGCGGGAACGAGGGGGAAAAGAGGGGGAAATAGTGGCGGAGCTCACCGCGGTTGCAGCGGGCGTCGAAGCGGGCTCGGGGACGCGCTGGAGACGGCGAATCGACGGCGATGGTGGTCGGAGCCCGAGGAGGAAGACGATGGCGTGGAGGCGATGCAGAGCTTCCCGAGGGGCTTGGCTTGGTGGGGAGGAAGAGGGGGTCGCGGCGGAGCTCCTGAGCTCAAC
>NC_041392.1:322433216-322485696 GCF_002162155.2 Triticum dicoccoides | reverse complement strand
AAAGAGGGGGAAACAGTGGCGGAGCTCACCGCGGTTGCAGTGGGCGTCGAAGCGGGCTCGGGGACGCGCTGGAGACGGCGAATCGACGGCGATGGTGGTCGGAGCCCGAGGAGGAAGACGATGGCGTGGAGGCGATGCAGAGCTTCCCGAGGGGCTTGGCTTGGTGGGGAGGAAGAGGGGGTCGCGGCGGAGCTCCTGAGCTCAACGGAGGGGCGAGGGGTGGCCGGTGACGGCTGCTATGGCGAACGGCGGCGATGGTGGTGTTCGGCCGTGAGAGAGAGAGAGGGAGGGAGAGGAGGGGAAGAACCGAGGGAGAGTGAGAGAACGGGGGAGGGCGTGGCGTCGTTCCAGGCCATCCAGACGAGGAGGGGAGGGGCAGGCAGGCAGGCGAGCAGGTGGCGTGGCGCGGTGGCGCGCGCGCGCCGGGCACACTCCCCTCCCTCTGTCGAGGACGAAGACGACAGAGGAGGAGGTGGGCTGGGCCGGCCAGCTGGCTGGGCCAGAGGCGCTAGGTAAAAGGCCCAGGTAAGGTTCTTCCTTTATTTATTTCTGTTTTCTAATTTCTGACATTTGTTTTGATTTAAATAAAATATTAAATCATTTTATAACCTTATGCCAATTTTTGCAGGAGCTAGATATATTATTCCAGAGCTCCCCAACAGGTGGCATAATTTTTGGACATATATTAATATATATAGTTAATATATTTCCAATGCAAATATTTATGCATTAATTCCAAATGCCCAAAATAAATACCTATGAGATCTTAAAAATATTGGTTTGATTTTTATCTCTGTCCAATATTTTCAGAGAGCAACATGAGCATTTTCTTGGACCTTTTTGGAGAAAATTTTATTTGGATCATTTTCAGAAATGATTCTGAGGGTTTCACAAATCCCCATTTCAAGTTAAATGGAATTTTAAACATGATGCACACACTCTGATGCATGACTAGCTAGGGTGTGACATGATGATACACCCCGTAGAAGGCCCATGGATCCTACGGCATGTAAAAGGCCCATGGATCGTACAGCCTATAGAAGGCCCATGGATCGTACGGCCCGTAGAAGGCCCATGGATCCTGTGGCCCGTATAGAAGGCCAATGTATCCTACGGCCCGTAGAAGGCCCGTGGATCATACGGCCCGCAGGAGGCCCATGGTTACAACAGTCCGTGTGTTTCCATGAATATTTTGGCGTAGTTTCCAAAAATAGGTTATTGTGGCCACTATAAAAACACAGAAAAAGAACTACAGTGACTACAAGCAAACAACTAAACAAGACAATAAGGAAATAAATAAGAAAGAAATTAATGCTAGCCTATTACCGCTATTACACATATTACATCCACTGGGCATCAAAGTTCGCCACCAGTGCAAATATAGGGAACAAAGAAGCATATTACATACACTGGCCGTCACAATTGGCCACCAGTGCAAATAAATGTGGCAGCAAAACAAGAGCATAACTGAAACAACTTCAGAAGAGCTCAAGAAATGTTATCCTGGGTATCCACCATGCTAGCAATAAGCTTAGCAAGCTTATTAGCTTTGTCCTATTTGGCGCTAAAATCCTTTGACGCTTGCTATTGCACCAGAAAGTATGCATCTGAATGCTCCAGGGACTTCCGCAGTCCTTCCGCTTCTTGTCGCAGCACAGCTGATCGATGTCTTTCAGCTTGTAGTTGAGACTCAAGAATCCGAACTGATTCAGACAGTGAGTTTGAATAGCTTGTGCAAGCGGTAGTGGCCAGTAACTCGAACACTAAACCAAGACAGGACTTTGGGGTTGCCTCACTGTCTTCGAGATAGTCTTCCTTAGTTGTTTTATCAGCTTTGTTGGAGACCAACAAGGATGTGTCACTATCCTGAACCTTATTTTCATTACTTCCTTTACCATTGCTTAATAAGGCACTCTTCCCCAATGTTCTATCAGCATTCTAAAAGAAGAAACAAGCAGACACATAACAGGTTTAGAATGTACTAGTATATGAAACTCATTTCGGTGAACCAGTCCATTAGTAAGGTGGACAGAATTAAACTACCAAGTCTTCTATTGCCAAGTACTAGTACATAATAAAAGCATCAAACAAACATATATCTATGTCCTATGGTCACTGCATTGTCTTGCCAAATCAAAATAGAGGAAAGGTTCAAATCATATCAGTTCAAGACAAAGCAGCAGTGAAAGAATACAAAGCATGGGAAACTACACGGCAAAACAAGATTTCAGATGGGTACCACGGGTCTACATGTACAACAACACTATTAGCTCTGTTGTGATGCTAGTAATGTGCATGATATGAGAAGTCAAATGTATACACAATTGAAATTGAAATCAACAGAGCTATTGATAAGAGCAAACCTGTTAAAGAAACATGCGTGAACATACCTGTTGTGCCATTGGAGTTTCGATTGGATCCTTCAATTTTAAATAAGTCTGTATGAGTAACTATAGCGATAAAAGAGCAAAGAAGTATGCACGATAGCAATCATAGTTAAAAAAGGCGTGCCTAAGCGAGCTCTTAAGCACGCCTAGGCTCTAGGCATTGGCAAAACGCATTGCGCATAACTACACTTAATCTATGCATAATTGCGCATAAGCATGTGCTTTGGTCAGTAAAGCGCAAGGCGGTGGCAAAATGCACAATTAACGCCTAGCGCTTTTTGAACTATGATAGCAATGGAATCTTAAATTAGAATAGTTGTTCTTTAGGTTTAGGCACTTGTTCTACATGAACAGAGTACAGCAAGACGCAAGAATATAGTACTTAAAAAAATAGAAAATGAGCTCATAGACCTTACCACATTCTTTGTTCCGGACCAGTATAGAACAAGGCGTTCCCAGTCATCATCCAGTAAATGTGTCTCAGGAGAACGTAAGGGAATTTGATGAGTTTCTTTGCCGGTGATGTACGTTTTCTTTACGTAATTCCGATACTACCACGAAGCATTCTTGAAGATAGCAAAGGTATTAGCATAGGTTACCTCATCCTGAGTTTCCAAATCGGCCCCTCTCTATAAGTATCAGTGCTGACAATTCATCACATTTCTTACTGACGAATAAAATGACACAGTTTAAAATAGCATTAACACAATATGGTATTGTTCAGGTCAAGACATGGCAGGAAATGACATTGTGAAGGAGTTGGCAGCTTCACGACACCACTGGATTACAGATCAAGAACTCATAAGCATCAATGGTTAGTGTGCTGTCAATTTATCCCATTTCAGATTGGCAAAAAAAGATCACATGCTCTGTATAGTTTAATTTACATGGTATGAAGAAGGAACTTGGTTGTACAACTGAAACTTAAATTGAGAAGGACAAACTTTTGGTTATGAAGTACATAATAAACTTTAAACATGCAATTTGATGCAAACACCAAAAATAAACAGCTGTTTGCTACCTCTTTTAGCACTGCGTTGGTTTTCCCCGAAGAGGAAGGGATGATGCAGCAAAGTAGCGTAAGTATTTCCCTCGGTTTTTGAGAACCAAGGTATCAATCCAGTAGGAGGCTACGTGCGAGTCCCTCGTACCTGCACAAAACAAATAAATCCTCGCAACCAACGCAAATAGGGGTTGTCAATCCCTATAGGGCCACTTACGAGAGTGAGATCTGATAGATATGATAAGATAATATTTTTGGTATTTTTATGATAAAGATGCAAAGTAAAATAAAGGCAAAGTAAATAACTAAGTAGTAGGAGATTGATATGATAAAGATAGACCCGGGGGCCATAGCTTTCGCTAGTGGCTTCTCTCAAGAGCATAAGTATTCTACGATGGGTGAACAAATTACTGTTGAGAAATTGACAGAATTGAGCATAGTTATGAGAATATCTAGGTATGATCATGTATATAGGCATCACGTCCGAGACAAGTAGACCGACTCCTGCCTGCATCTACTACTATTACTCCACTCATCGATCGCTATCCAGCATGCATCTAGAGTATTAAGTTAGAAACAGAGTAACGCCTTAAGCAAGATTACATGATGTAGAGGGATAGACTCATGCAATATGACAAAAACCCCATCTTGTTATCCTAGATGACAACAATACAATACGTGCCTTGCTGCCATTACTGTCACCGGGAAAGGACACCGCAAGATTGAACCCAAAGCTAAGCACTTCTCCCATTGCAAGAAAGACCAATCTGGTAGGCCAAACCAAACTGATAATTCGAAGAGACTTGCAAAGATAACCAATCATACATAAAAGAATTCAGAGAAGATTCAAATATTATTCATAGATAGACTTGATCATAAACCCACAATTCATCGGTCTCAACAAACACACCGCAAAAAGAAGATTACATCGAATAGATTTCCACAAGAGAGGGGGAGAACATTGTATTGAGATCCAAAAAGAGAGAAGAAGCCATCTAGCTACTAACTATGGACCCGTAGGTTTGAAGTAAACTACTCACACTTCATCGGAGAGGCTATGGTGTTGATGTAGAAGCCCTCCGTGATCGATGCCCCCTCCGGCGGAGCTCCGGAACAGGCCCCAAGATGGGATCTCGTGGATACAGAAAGTTATGGCGGTGGAATTAGGGTTTTGGCTCCGTAGCTGGTCGTTTGGGGGTACGTGGGTATATATAGGAGGAAGAAGTAGGTCGGTGGAGCAACAAGGGGCCCACGAGGGTGGAGGGCACATCTTGGGGGGGGGGGGGCAGGCGCGCCCCCTACCTCGTGGCCTCCTGTTAGTTGGCTTGACGTAGGGTCCAAGTCTCCTGAGTTGTATTTGGTGAGAAAATCACGTTCCCGAAGGTTTCATTCCATTTGGACTCCGTTTGATATTCCTTTTCTTTGAAACCCTAAAACAGGAAAAAAAACCAGCAATTCTGGGCTGGGCCTCCGGTTAATTGGTTTGTCCCAAAAATAATATAAAAGTGGATAATGAAGCCCAATAATGTCCAAAACTGTAGATAATATAGCATGGAGCAATCAAAAATTATAGATACGTTGGAGACATATCAAGTATCCCCAAGCTTAATTCCTGCTCGTCCTTGAGTAGGTAAATGATAAAAACAGAATTTTTGATGCGGAGTGCTACTTGGCATAATTTTCATATAATTCTTCTTAATTGTGGTATGAATATTCAGATCCGAAAGATTCAAGACAAAAGTTCATATTGACATAAAAATGATAATACTTCAAGCATACTAACTAAGCAATTATGTCTTCTCAAAATAACTTGGCCAAAGAAACTTCATCCCTACAAAATCATATGGTTTAGTCATGTTTCATTTTCGTCACACAAGAATGCTATCATCATGCACAACCCCGATGACAAGACAAACAATTGTTTCATACTTTAGTAATCTCAAACCTAGAAATTTTCACGGAATATATGAGCGCGAGCCATGGACATAGCACTATAGGTGGAATAGAATATAATGAGGGATGTTATGTGGAGAAGACAAAAAAGGAGAAAGTCTCACATCAATGAGGCTAATCAATGGGCTATGGAGATGCCCACAGATTGATGTTAATGCAAGGAGTAGGGATTGCCATGCAACAGATGCACTAGAGCTATAAATGTATGAACGCTCAACAAAAGAAACTAGTGGGTGTGCATCCAACTTGCTTGCTCACGAAGACCTAGGGCACTTGAGGAGGCCCATTGTTGGAATATACAAGCCAAGTTCTATAATGAAAAATTCCCACTAGTATACTAGTATATGAAAGTGATAACATAAGAGACTCTCTACTATGAAGATCATGGTGCTACTTTGAAGCACAAGTGTGGCAAAGGATAGTAACATTGTCCCTTCTCTCTTTTTCTCTCATTTTTTGGGCTTTTTTATGGCCGTTCTCTTTTTTTATGGCCTTCCCTCTTTTTTTATATTCCTCACTTGGGACAATGCTCTAGAAAATGATGATCATCACACTTCTATTTATTCACAACTCAATGATTACAACTCGATACTAGAACAAAGATGACTCTATATGAATGCCTCCGGCGGTGTACCGGGATATGCAATGAACCAAGAGTGACATGTATGAAAGAATTATGAACGACGGCTTTGCCACAAATACTATGTCAACTACATGATCATGCTAGGCAATATGACAATGATGAATGTGTCATGATGAACGGAATGATGGAAAGTTGCATGGCAATATATCTCGGAATGGCTATGGAAATGCCATAATAGGTAGGTATGGTGGCTGTTTTGAGGAGGATATAAGGAGGTTTATGTGTGATAGAGCGTATCATATCACGGGGTTTGGATGCACCGGCGAAGTTTGCGCGAACTCTCAATCTTAGAAAGGGCAATGCACGGTACTGAAGAGGCTAGCAAGGATGGAAGGGTGAGAGTGCGTATAATCCATGGACTCAACATTATTCATAAAGAACTCACATACTTATTGCAAAAATCTACAAGTAATCAAAAACCTCGGTACTACGTGCATGCTCCTAGGGGGATATATTGGTAGGAAAAGACCATCACTCGTCCCCGACCACCACTCATAAGGAAGACAATCAAATAACACCTCATGTTTCAAATTTGTTGCATAACGTTTACCATACGTGCATGCTACGGGACTTGCAAACCTCAACACAAGTATTTCTCAATTTCATAACTACTCAACTAGCACGACTTTGATATTATTACCTCCATGTCTCAAAACAATCATCAAGCATCAAACTTCTCTTAGTATTCAACACACTCATAATAAAGTTTTATTATTAATCTTGCATACCAAGCATACTAGGATTTTAAGCAAATTACCATGCTATTAAGACTCTCAAAATAATCTAAGTGAAGCATGAGAGGTCAATATTTTCTATAAAACAAATCCACCACCGTGGTCTAAAAGATATAAGTGAAGCATTAGAGCAAAATTATATAACTCAAAAGATATAAGCGAAGCACATAGAGTATTCTAACAAATTCCAAATCATGTATGGCTCTCTCAAAAGGTGTGTATAGCAAGGATGGTTGTGGTAAACTAACAAGCAAAGACTCAAATCATACAAGACGCTCCAAGTAAAACACATATCATGTGGTAAATAAAAATATAGCTCCAAGTAAAGTTACCGATAGAAGTAGACGAAAGAGAGGATGCCATCCGGGGAAACCCCAAGCTTTGGCTTTTAGGTGTCCTTAGATTATCTTGGGGGTGCCATGGGAATCCCAAGCTTAGGCTCTTGCCACTCCTTGTTCCATAATCCATCAAATCTTTACCCAAAACTTGAAAACTTCACAACACAAAACTTAAAGTAGAAAATCTCGTGAGCTCCGTGAGCGAAAGAGAAAAAAGACCACTTGAAGGTACTGTAATGAACTCCTTATTTATTTATATGGGTGTTATACCTACTTTGTTCCAACTTCTCTATGGTTTATAAACTATTTTACTAGCCATAGATTCATCAAAATAAGCAAACAACACACGCAAAACAGAATCTGTCAAAAACAGAACAGTCTGTAGTAATCTATAGCTAGCGCAAGATTTGGAAACCCAAAAATTCTAAAATACATTGCTGGACGTGAGGAATTTATCTATTAATCATCTGAAAATATAATTAACTAAATAGCACTTTCCAAATAAAAATGACAGCAGTTCTCGTGAGCGCTAAAGTTTCTGTTTTTTACAGCAAGTTCAACAAGACTTTCCCCAAGTCTTCCCAACGGTTCTACTTGGCACAAACACTAATTAAACACAAAAAAACATAACCAAAACAGAGGTTAAATAATTTATTTATTACTAAGAAGGAGCAAAAATCAAGGAATAAAAATAAAATTGGGTTGCCTCCCAGCAAGCGCTATCGTTTAACACCCCTAGCTAGGCATAACAAGCAAGAATAGATCTAGGTATTGCCATCTTTGGTAGGCAATTCTTCAATGAGGCATCTACCATCTTTAGGAGTTTCTTTCTTTTTATTAATTATCAAGCTTTTAGGCACAAGATCGAAAAATTCATTTGTAACAAATGGTTCCTTAATGAGAGCAAAAAGATTGGGATGAACACTTATAGATTTAAGATCCGCATTTTCCTTACTAGATGATTCACCCTTATTTTTAGGAACATACATAAGCTTGGAAACTTTAGTGGAGGAACTTGGAGTATTCTTTACGGAAGAAAAAGCGGTTCCCAAATTGGTAATAATATTCTCAAGTTTATCGATCCTAACGGAATCGTGATTTATTTTCTCATTAGCTATGGGTTCTTTTTCTTTAATATCTTTCAGAGTAACTCCTAGTTTAGATCCATATTGAGAGATTCGGCTGTGGATCTTTTTATCTAAATTTTCAATTAACTCTACGGTAGCAACCTTATTTTCAATAATTTCAAGCCTTTGCATTACATGCTCCAAAGTTAATATAGTTCCATTAACCAAAAGAGGGGGGAGCCAAATAAATCTAACATAGCATTATAAGAATCGAAAGTATGGCTACCCAAAAAATTCCCTCTGGTAATAGTATCAAGAACATAACGGCGCCAAGGAGTAATGCTTACATAAAAATTGTGAAGGAACATGGTCTTAGATTTCTTCCTAGCAGATTTATTTTGAGCATTGCAAATTCTATACCAAGCATCTTTTAGATTTTCATCCTCCCTTTGCTTAAAATTTAGAATTTCATTCTCGGGAGACAATGGAGAAGATAAGGGACTAACCATAGCGACAAACAAGTAAACTAACACACAAGCAAACAAAAAGCAAGCGAACAAAAAGAGGCAAATAGAGAGGGAGGATAGAGAGAGAGGGTGAATAAAATAGCAAGGGTGAATTGGGGGAGAGAAAAACGAGAGGCAGATGGTAAATAATGTAATGCGGGAGATAGGGGTATGTGATGGGTACTTGGTATGTTGACTTTTGCGTAGACCTCCCCGGCAACGGTGCCACAAATCCTTCTTGCTACCTCTTTTAGCACTGCGTTGGTTTTCCCCGAAGAGGAAGGGATGATGCAGCAAAGTAGCGTAAGTATTTCCCTCAGTTTTTGAGAACCAAGGTATCAATCTAGTAGGAGGCTATGCGCGAGTCCCTTATACCTGCACAAAACAAATAAATCCTCGCAACCAACGCAAATAGGGGTTGTCAATCCCTATAGGGCCACTTACGAGAGTGAGATATGATAGATATGATAAGATACTATTTTTGGTATTTTTATGATAAAGATGCAAAGTAAAATAAAGGCAAAGTAAATAGCAAAGTAAATAACTAAGTAGTAGGAAATTGATATGATAAAGATAGACCCGGGGGCCATAGGTTTCACTAGTGGCTTCTCTCGAGAGCATAAGTATTCTACGGTGGGTGAACAAATTACTGTTGAGCAATTGACAGAATTGAGCATAGTTATGAGAATATCCAGGTATGATCATGTAGATAGGCATCACGTCCGAGACAAGTAGACCAACTCCTGCCTGCATCTACTACTATTACTCCACTCATCGATCGCTATTCAGCACGCATCTAGAGTATTAACTTAGAAACAGAGTAACGCCTTAAGCAATATGACATGATGTAGAGGGATAGACTCATGCAATATGAAGAAAACCCCATCTTGTTATCCTCGATGGCAACAATACAATACGTGCCTTGCTGCCGTTACTATCACCGGGAATGGACACCGCAAGATTGAACCCAAAGCTATGCACTTCTCCCATTGCAAGAAAGATCAATCTAGTAGGCCAAACCAAACTGATAATTCGAAGAGACTTGCAAAGATAACCAATCATACATAAAAGAATTCAGAGAAGATTGAAATATTATTCATAGATATACTTGATCATAAACCCACAATTCATCGATCTCAACAAACAAACCGCAAAAAGAAGATTACATCGAATAGGTCTCCACAAGAGAGGGGGAGAACATTGTATTGAGATCCAAAAAGAGAGAAGAAGCCATCTAGCTACTAACTATGGACCCGTAGGTCTAAAGTAAACTACTCACACTTCATCGGAGAGGCTATGGTGTTGATGTAGAAGCCCTCCATGATCGATGCCCCCTCCGGCGGAGCTCCGGAATAGGCCCCAAGATGGGATCTCGTGGATACAGAAAGTTATGGCGGTGGAATTAGGGTTTTGACTCCGTATCTGATCGTTTGGGGGTACGTGGGTATATATAGGAGGAAGAAGTACGTCGGTGGAGCAACATGGGGCCCACGAGGATGGAGGGCCCGCCTGGGGGGGGGGGGGGTAGGCGCACCCCCCTACCTCGTGGCCTCCTGTTAGTTGGCTTGACGTAGGGTTGTAACATCCCAAATTTTCAATTTGGAATGTTAAATGTTATACATTAGACCATCATTGCATATCATAATTTATTTGCTTTTGGATTTGATCCTAGAAATTCCACGCAACTCAAGGACCCACGGAGAGAGTTGGGGATTTCGTTATTTTCATATTTGAGTTTTCTCAAATTTTGAGAATAGGATCATTTGATTTTAATTATTTTATCATCAATTATTTCTATTACAAAAATATGAGAGAGGGAATAAAATGACTTTCCCAAAATAAAGAAATATTGACGATTTAATAATAAAATCAAATAAGATTTTATTTCAGAGTTTTTCGGTATTTTATTTGAATTTAGGAAAAATGTGCGTTTTTCAAAATTGAATTTAGGCCGCCAATAAATGTTCACCTTGTGCGGCTTGATTTTAAAAGCCCGGGAAAATTTATTTCGGGATTTTTGGAGTCCGTTTAGTATTTCTTTTATTTGTTTTCCTGCGCGGAATAATTAAAAAAATGCGAACCGACTTTGGGCCGTACCCGAGCGGGACTCCGCCCGGGGGCAGCCTTTATAAGCCGCCCGACCCGAGCCGCCGAGCCCAGCAGCTGCTGCCAGCCCACCGCGCCCGAAACCCTAACACTAGCCGCGCGCCGCCGCCGCTCGCCGCCGCCGGACTGCCGCCCGAGGTCAACCTCGTTTTCGCCGCCCGTTTAAAAAAAAGTTGCGGTTTTTATTTTTTTAGTTTCGGTTTTTTAAATAGATCAATTTTTCTGATTTATTTATTTAGTGAGCGTTCGTCCGTTCTCGCGAACGTTCGTCGTTTTTCTTTTTCTCGAATTAAATCCACGATTTTTCTGATCGCGATTCCTGATCCGATTTTCGTTTTAGTATAACTTTTCGCTTGTTTATCGGAATCAGGCGATTCAAGCGCCTGGAGTTTCGTCTCGAAACCCTCTATCCGTTTAACTAACTTAAACAAGTTTTTGCCACTATAAAAATTGCCCTAGATCCAGAATAGTAAATGAAGCTTGTTTCTTTTGGCGTTTGACTTTCGTTGATTCGTTTGATTTGATTCTTTTTGGAAACCGGAGTTCTTAAGTTGAACCTTCTGGTTAGATCTCTTATTTGAGTTTTACCCATGCATTAGATGAATACTTATTGTATGCTTGTTTGTTTGTCTGCGATAGAATACCCGGAGTGCGTCACCTGTTACTTCGAATCTCTAGGTTTCGCGGATCATCAACAAGGCAAGTAACACTTTGATCATACCTCCTACTACCCAGTTTTATTGCATTAGATCAATCCTCAAACATTGCATGATTAGGATCTAATTAAATTGTGGGATGGGAAGTAGTTGAGGTAGTACCTATTCCCTGTTATATTATCAAACCTTTGGGAGTTACTTCTACTTTTGCCTATTATGCCATGCTATGCTAGTAGACGTGGATTGGGTGAGTGATATCCATGACAGATGTGAGTTTGTTAATTAATGGTTTATCTAAGGTGGCAACTTAAACACACATCTGGGTGGATTGAGGTACCTGGGTATTCCAGGATTGCCTGTTTTTCTTTATGGACCGCCACCCAGGCCCAAAGGGAGATTTTTCATACTAGAAACTTCCGTGTGCAGCCACAAGCTATTATGGGCTCTAGCATAGTTGATTAAGTCGTACGAACTCTTACAGGGTAGACTAGCAGATGTAGGGGAAAGTAGGTGTAATGGTCTATCCATCGTAAGGTGCTAGCACTTCTGAAAGACTATGTCTCGGTCATCCGTTTCTCAAACACCGTGTAGTGCGAGAAACCAAACGGAGGCGATCGAGTCTTGTGGGGAAAAGTGCGCAAACCTCTGCAGAGTGTATAAACTAATCATGGTTAGCCGTGTCCCCGGTTATGGACATCTTGAGTATCTAGTACTTGGATTATCATGTGGATCTCAACATGTTACTCTAAAATTTAATTTTGTTGGGTTTTGTTTAATGATGATGGTTAATTGGGATTGAGAATGCTGTCAACCATTCTCAATGTTTAACAACTACCATGATAGTTAAATAAAATTTATTCCTTTGCAGTAGGGAAAAATTGGCTTTTCACAAAACTGTAACCATAGAGCTTTCCACCAGCCAAATATGCATTTAGTATAGCTGTTTCATTCCATTACTCTTTGTGTGTTACTTTGCCAGCATATTCCATGCGCTGGCCCGTTTCGGGCTGCAACGTTAATGTTGCAGACTTTTCAGACGACAATTAAGGAGTTTTAGGTCGTGGTTCTATACTCAGTGGTGCCGTTGGAGTTGATGGACTCACTTATTTTCCAAGCCTTCCGCTGTTATAGTTATTAGATGGACTTAAGCCTTATTTATTGTAATAAGTTCTCTATTGAGACACTCGATGTAATAAGTGTGTGATTGCTACTCTGTTATAAATCCTCCAAGTACTGTGTGGTGTCAGCATTACTGATCCAGGGATGACACCTGAGCATAGAGATCAGACTGTTTGAGGTATGGTCGTTACAAGGGTCCAAGTCTCCTGAGTTGTATTTGGTGAGAGATTCACGTTGCCGAAGGTTTCATTCCGTTTGGACTCCGTTTGATATTCTTTTTCTTCGAAACCCTAAAACATGCAAAAACTGCAAATCTGGGCTGGGCCTCCGGTTAATAGGTTAGTCCCAAAAATAATATAAAAGTGGATAATCAAGCCCAATAATGTCCAAAACAGTAGATAATATAGCATGGAGCAATCAAAAATTATAGATACGTTGGAGACGTATCACTGTTGCAGTCATTCCTAACCTAATATACACAACAAAGTTTGAAGGCTTGATGAGGGAGTCCTGGATTAGGGGGTGTTCGGATAGCCGGACTATTCCTTCGGCCGGACTCCTGGACTATGAAGATACAAGATCGAAGACTTCGTCCCATGTCCGGAAGGGACTTTCCTTGGCGTGGAAGGCAAGCTTGGCGATACGTATATGTAGATCTCCTACCATTGTAACCGACTCTGTGTAACCCTAGCCCTCTCCGTGTCTATATAAACCAGAGGGTTTTAGTCCGTAGGACGATCAACAAGCATACCATAGGCTAGCTTCTAGGGTTTAGCCTCTCTGATCTCGTGGTAGATCTACTCTTGTACTACCCATATCATCAATATTAATCAAGCAGGACGTAGGGTTTTACCTCCATCAAGAGGGCCCGAACCTGGGTAAAACATCGTGTCCCCTGCCTCCTGTTACCATCCGCCTAGACGCATAGTTCGGGACCCCCTACCCGAGATCCGCCAGTTTTGACACAGACATTGGTGCTTTCATTGAGAGTTCCTCTGTGTCATCACTTTTAGGCCCGATGGCTTCTCCGATCATTAACAGCAATGCGATCCACGGTGAGACCTTTCTCCCCAGACAGATCTTCGTATTCGGCGGCTTTGCACTGTGGGCCAATTCGCTTGGCCATCTGGAGCAGATCGAAAGCTACGCCCCTGGCCGTTAGGTCAGATTTGGAAGTTTAAACTACAAAGCGGACCTCCGCGGAGACTTGATCTTCGACGGATTCGAGCCGGAGCCGAGCGCGCCGCACTGTCATGATGGGCATGATCTAGCTCTGCCGCCGAACGGTGCCCTGGAGGCCGCACCCGCATCAGCTCCGACCCTTAATTCAGAGCCAACTGCGCCAATCGAGGATGGGTGGTTGGACATCGCCTCGGGGGCTGCAATCTCTACGGCGATCGAGTTGAACACCAGCCCTATTCTCCGCGAAGCCCGTGACTCCAAGGAGCCGGACTCCTCTCCAGACTCCGAGCCCTCTGCGCCCCTACCGATCGAACCGATTGGGCACCGATCATGGAGTTCACCGCCATGGACATCTTTCAGCACTCGCCCTTCGGCGATATTCTGAATTCACTAAAGTCTCTCTCTTTAGGAGAGCCCTGGCCGGGCTATGGTCAGCAAGGTTTGGATGCGGATGATGAATAAATTCAAAGCCCACCCACCACCCACTTCGTAGCCACTTTCGATGATTTAACTGACATGCTCGACTTCGACTCCGAAGACATCGACGGTATGGACGCTGATGCAGGAGACGATCAAGAACCAGCGCCTATAGGGCACTAGAAATCCACCTCGTCGTATGATATATACATGGTTGACAAGCCAAAAGAAGGCAATGGCGATGGAACATCAGAGGATGACCCCTCCAAGAAGCAGCCTAAGCGCCGGCGTCAGCGGCGCCGCTCTAAATCCTGCCAAACCAAAAACGGTGATTCCGACACGGGAGATAATAACACCCCGGACAGTGCCGAAGACAACCACCTCCAGCAAGATTCAGCACAGGAGGATGGAGAAGCCAGCCCTCATGAGAGAGCGGCAGACAGGGAGGTTGAGGACGATAATTATATGCCTCCCTCCGAAGACGAGGCAAGCCTCAACGACGACGAATTTGTCGTGCCGGAGGATCCCGTCGAACAAGAGCGTTTCAAATGCAGGCTTATGGCCACGGCGAGCAGCCTCAAGAAAAAACAGCAACAGCTTAGAGCTGATTAAGATTTGCTAGCCGACAGATGGACTGAAGTCCTTGCGGCCGAAGAGTATGAACTCAAACGCCCCTCCAAGAGCTACCCAAAGCGCAGGTTGCTACCCCGACTAGAGGAGGAAGTACCTAAACCTACATCACCAGCACATGATGCGGCCGATCGGCCACCCCGTGGCCGCGACAGAGAAGCCTCTCGGCCCTCCACTCAAGCCGCACCCTGGCGCCGCTCAAAAAATACCAAGGCATGGGAAAATGCGCCAGACCTGCGAGATATATTGGAGGACAAGGGCAAGGCAAAAAAGATCGATCTACGGATCGCGTGGGCGCCCCACGGCACGAGACGGTAATCGTCACTCCGGATACAGTCAATCCGGCTGGGCCGAACACAGTAGACAAAGCTCATTTGAGCTGCGTCGTGATATAGCCCAATACAGAGGCACCGCACACCCACTATGCTTCACAGATGAAGTAATGGATCATCAAATCCCTGAGGGTTTCAAATCCATGAACATCGAATCACATGATGGCACAACAGATCCCGCGGTATGGATCGAGGACTATCTCCTTCATATCCATATGGCCCGCGGTGATGACCTACACGCCATCAAATACCTCCCACTCAAGCTTAAAGGACCAGCTCGGCATTGGCTTAACACCTTGCCAGCATAATCAATTGGTTGTTGGGTGGACCTAGAAACCGCATTCCTCGACAATTTCCAGGGCACTTATGTGCGACCACCAGACACCGATGACCTTAGCCACATAATTCAGCAGCCAGAGGAATCGGCCAGACAATTCTGGAGACGGTTCCTAACCAAGAAAAATCGAATCGTCGACTGTTCGGACGCAGAGGCCCTAGCAGCCTTCAAGCATAACATCCACGATGAATGGCTTGCACGACACTTAGGACAGGAAAAGCCGAAATCTATGGCAGCCCTCACGACACTTATGACCCGCTTTTGCGCGGGAGAAGACAGCTGGCTAGCTCACAGCAATAACATGACCAAGAGCCCTGGTAATTCGAATACCAAGGACAGGAGTGGCAGATCGCGTCGCAACAAGCAAAAGCACCGCATTAACGGCGACAATGCTGAGGATACGGCAGTTAATGCCGGATTCAGAGGCTCTAAACCCGGTCAGCAGAAAAAGCCATTCAAAAGAAATACTCCGGGCCCGTCCTGTTTGGACTGAATACTCAACCGCTCATGCCAGATACATGGCACCCTCGAAAAACCTGCCAATCACACCAACAGGGATTGTTGGGTGTTCAAGCAGGCGGGCAAGTTAAATGCCGAAAGCAGAGACAAGGGGCTGCATAGCGATGACGAGGAGGAGCCCCGACCGCCGAACAGCAGTGGACAGAAAGGTTTTCCCCCACAAGTGCGGACGGTGAACATGATATACGCAACCCATGTCCCCAAGAGGGAGCGGAAGCGTGCGCTAAGGGACGTATACGCGATGGAGCCAGTCGCCCCAAAGTTCAGCCCATGGTCTTCCTGCCCGATCACTTTTGATCGAAGGGACCACCCCACTAGCACCTATCATGGCGGATTCTCCGCATTGGTTCTAGACCCAATTATTGACGGATTTCACCTCACTAGAGTCCTTATGGACGGCGGCAGTAGCCTGAACCTGCTTTACCAGGATACAGTGTGGAAAAGGGCATCAATCCATCGAGGATTAAACCCACTAAAACGACCTTTAAAGGCGTCATACCAGGTGTAGAGGTCAAGTGTACAGGCTCAGTTACACTTGAAGTGGTCTTTGGATCTCCGGATAATTTCTGAAGCGAGGAGTTAATCTTCGACATAGTCCCGTTCTGCAGTGGCTATCACACACTGCTCGGGCGAACCGCATTTGCCAAGTTCAATGCGGTGCCGCACTACGCATACCTCAAGCTCAAGATGACAGGCCCTCGAGGAGTCATCACGGTCAATGGAAACACCGAACGCTCTCTCCGAATGGAGGAGCATACGGCGGCTATCGCAGCGGAAGTACGAAGCAGCCTCTCAAGGCAATTCTCCAGTCCGGCCATTAAACGTCTCGACACTGTCAAGCGTGCCCGGACTAACCTACAACAAGACCGTCGGGCACGTTCTGAGCAAGCGTAGCAATGCGGCCCCAACCCCAGCCCTCGCGAACTTGCGAAACCAGTGTTGCGCGTACATAACTACGCTCTGGAAATACCATGGGCAAAAGGGGAGGGGCACCATCACGGCATGCCCGAAACGCGGCGTAAACCGCACTAGGGGCTGCCGATTTCTTAATTTTCTCTTATTTTCAGGACTCCATTCTTCAGAAGGCTTGTCCGGCAGTACAATTGCCGCACAAACGGTACAACCAGGGAAGCAGAAAACTACGCCGCACTATGGAACTCTAAGGTGGTCTCTATAACAAGCAGTATATCTATTTCACATAACATTCCGCAGCTTGCCCCTGGAAAGGACATGTTAAATAGTCCCATCTTTTGCTTATTGCAGTATTTGTATCGTTCTGCTTTGATCGCATATTTTTTAAATAAACAATGCATAGCTTCCGTCTATTATTGCATTACTCTTTTTTTATGAATATATGTTCATTAATGACATGTTGCACCCATACACTTTGGTACGGCCAATACGCCAGGGGCTTAAGTACCCCACAATACGGTGTGAGAAGTCCAAACACTTTCACAAGTGCGGCAACCCGAACTTATAGCATTATATGCATCGGCTCCGAATCATGTCTTGGGTCAATAGTTGTGTTTGCCCGGCTCCTATGTTTTGGTACCTTAAGTTCCGTTATATCGGCTAAGGTAGCACTAGGAGAACTGCTGCGATTGTGCCCCAGTTGAGCTAGGCTAAGCACCTCATTAGAGAAAGCTAAAACTGTCCGTCATGATGAGGCGAGAGCTGGTCGCTGTTCGAGAGGTTTTCGAGTCCCTAAAGACTTATGCCGCTTAGAGCGAGGAGTCGGCTTTGTCTGGCCTAGGAGTGGATAGCGCCATGAACTCGGTCTTCCGAACACTAGGGGCTTCGCCGAAATTTAAAATTATAGAATTCTATGGCTAAGTGAGAGTGTTCAAGCATTATAGTCCGATTACCTTGTTCGTTGTGTTGAGCGCCTCCCTCGAAGGACCCAAGAATGGGAAAAAGAGTGCTCATGTTTATCCCGAACACCCCAGCACTCGTGCCATGGGGGCAGAAGCCGACGACTCGCCATCTCTCAAATTTGATAAACGGCCGCACAGAAGGTAATATTTTAAATTCAAAAAGCATTCCTTAGCGCACATGAACAAGTTTTTAGCGCACAGGACAAAACAAGTGAGTTTACTTAAAAAATTACATCCATGGAACATTCATCCGCCACAAGGCGGGCACCCTTCAAAACGCCCTCATAATACATCTCGGGCTTGCGATGCTCCTTGCCCGGCCGTGGCCCGTCCTTCACAAGCTTCTCAGCATCCATCTTGCCCCAGTGCACCTTCGCACGGGCAAGCGCCCTACGGGCACCCTCGATGCATACGGAGCGCTTGATGACTTCAAGCCTTGGACAGGCCTCCACCAGCCGCCTCACCAGCCCAAAGTAGCTCCCAGGCATGGCCTCTCCAAGCCACAGCCGGACTATGAGGCCCTTCATGGCCTGTTCGGCCACCTTATGGAGCTCGACCAGCTGTTTCAGCTGGTCGCTTAAGGGCACCGGGTGTTCGGCCTCAGCATACTGAGACCAGAACACCTTCTCCGTCGAGCTCCCCTCCTCGGCTCGGTAGAAGGAGGCGGCATCCGACATGCTACAGGGCAAGTCTGCGAATGCTCCTGGAGAGCTCCGGATTCAGGTAAGTAACAAGTAATTCACTTTTACGTGGTTGCTTTGCATAAAGAATGCCTTACCCGCCGCTATATTTTTTATTGCCTCAACCTCCTGGAGGGCCTTCTGGGCTTCGGCCTTGGCAGACTTGGCATCTTCAATGGCCGCCGCGAGCTCAGACTCTCGCGTCTTCGAGTCAAGCTCCAAACTCTCATGTTTTTTCATGAGAGGCTGGATCTCTTGCCGCACCTCGCCAACCTGCGTCTCATGCTTCTCCCGCTCGGTGCGCTCCGTGGCCGCCCTCTTCTCGGCCTCAAACAGCACTTGCTTAAGGGTCGCCACCTCAGTTGTGGCCCCTACAATAGCCGCGTTAATCCTGTCACTTTTTGCAATTCCACCTTTCACATATTTCAATAAGGTATTTCTTACCTTCCGTCTCCTCGAGTTGCCTCTTGGCATGGCCGAGCTCATTCTCGGACCGCTCGAGGTTCTGCTTCAGTGTGCCCACCTCCGCAGTCAGTGCGGCGGATGCTAGCAGCGAAGCCTGCATACGCATATTGACTTACTTTTGTTAGAGTCCTGCGAATGTTATTAGATCCTCTATTCGGCTTTTCTTTCCGAATGCCAAACAGAGCATCAGGGGCTACTGTCGATGCGGTAATATTTTTACATATTCTTTACTTACCTCAAAGCCTGTTAGAAGGCTGGCACAGGCTTCAGTCAGTCTGCTCTTGGCGGACTGAACCTTCTGGATCACCGCACTCATAATAGTGTGGTGCTCCTCATAGATGGAAGCGCCGTTAAGCACCTCCAGCAAATTGTCCGGTTCCTCCAGTTGGACGGAGGTCACCGGCTCGGTAGGCTTGCTCCTCTTGGAAGGAGGCTGCCTACCGGAGTCTGGAACCGTTGAAGGTTCTGGCGCGGTGTCCGGCTCAAAGCCGGACTTGGAACCCTTGGGGGTTCTATCCCCTTCACGCCTGGAGTCCAGGAGGTCGCCTTGCGGCGCCCCCAGGACCACCTCCTCCTGGCTCGGAACCTGTTGGGACGCTGCCTCGGCGTCGTCCGTAGGATGGGGGGAGGTAGCCGTCGGAAGCGAATTCACATCCGATGTATCCAAGGAACCGCTCGGAGACACGTCAAGCCGGTCTTTGGGTGGACTGCATAAACATGTTCGACGTAAGGAAAAGCTTTGCAATGGGGGAATACTATGAATCACTCTGGTATCCGGATACTTACGATCTCGCCAGGGGCTTGGCCCTGTGCGGCCACTCCTCTTCGCCGGCGTCGGTGTTGGTGGAGTAGTCCGGAGGAGGGTCTTCCCCTTCTTGGACCCTTCGGCCTCCCCAGTTGGGGTGGCCCGCCTTTTCTTCCCTCCCCCCACTGGAGGGGGAGAGGTCTCTTCTTCCTCCTCCTCGACTTCATGGGAGGAGTGCGCCTTGGAGTCGTCAGATGAGGAATCCGACACCTCCTGGCGCCGGGCACTCTTTCAAGTCCCTGTGGCCTTCTTCTTGGCCTTCTTCTCCGGCACCACATAGGGTGCCGGAACCAGCAGCTTTGCCAAACGAGCGTCCGCTGGGCCTTCGGGCAAAGGAGCCGGATAGTTGATCTGTCCAGACGTCTCCTGCCAATCCTGTCAAAGGTAAGAGAGCTTAGATCCCGCATGGAGTCAAACTATGAAAAACTAAATACCCTGTAGAAGGTAAAAACAGCTTACCGCGCGAGCGTGACACTGCGTGCTGAATCCGCGATCCTCGGTAGAGGATGCGGGGGCCTCGGCGCCCTTGAAAAGCACCTTCCAGGCATCTTCGTACGTCATGTCGAAGAGCCTGCTCAGAGTTTGGTGTCGCGCCGGGTCGAACTCCCACAGGTTGAAGGCCCGTTGTTGACACGGGAGGATCCGACGGATGAGCATAACCTGGACTACATTGACGAGTTTGAGCTTCTTGTCCACCAGGGTTTGGACACATGTTTGGAGTCCGGTCAGCTCTCCTTTTTTACCCCACAATAGGCCCATCTCTTTCCAGGAGGCGAGCCGCGTAGGGGGTCCGGATCGAAACTCGGGGGCTGCGACCCATTCAGGGTCGCGCGGCTCAGTGATGTAAAACCACCCTGATTGTCACCCCTTTAGGGACTCCACGAAGGAGCCCTCGAGCCATAGGACGTTGGGCATCTTTCCCACCATGGCGCCTCCGCACTCCGCCTGGGTGCCGCGCACCGCCTTCGGCTTGACATTGAAATTCTTGAGCCATAGGCCGAAATGGGAGCGGATGCGGAAGAAAGCCTCGCACACGACGATGAACGCCGAGATGTTGAGGACAAAGTTCGGGGCCAGATTGTGCAAATCTAGGCCATAGTAGAACATGAGCCCCCGGACAAATGGGTGGAGAGGGAAGCTCAGTCCGTGGAGGAAATGAGGGAGGAACACCACCCTCTCATGGGGCCTAGGTGTGGGGATGAGCTGCCCCTCTTCGGGAAGCCAGTGCGCAATGTCGTTAGACAAGTATCCGGCCTTCCTTAGTCTTTTGATGTGTCCCTCCGTGACGGAGGAGGCCATCCACTTGCCTCCCGCTCCGGACATGGCTGGAGAAGGTTGAGGTGGGGTGTGCGGACTTGGGCGCTGGAGCTCGAGTGCGCGGAAATGGATAGGCAAAGGAGGAAGAAGGCGTGGATGAAAAGGTGGATCCTTATCTCCTTATATGGGTGGGAGCGACTATGCGTCCCCACCAGCCTGGTAAAACTCTCTTATCTCCTAAGCGCCGTAATCAATGGCGCGGTTGGGTTACCCACGCCCGTATTGATGAGAATCCCGGAATAAGGGGACACGATCTCTGCTTTGACAAGACTTGCCAAGGAAACCGCCTCGCTAAACGCGCTGAGGTAGAACAGTAAAACGATTCGAATAAAGACTTGGTCGTGGTGTGATGTCATGCTATGGAATACGTCAGCAGATTAGATTTGTGTAAGTATTATTCTCTCTATGGCAATATGTGGAAACTTATTTTTGCAGAGCCGGACACTACCTTTGTGTTTAAAATCTTCTACGAAGTACTTGGAGGAGGAACCCGCCTTGCAACGCTGAAGACAATCTGCGCGCCGGACTCATCGTCATTAAAGCCTGGTTCAGGGGCTACTAAGGGAGTCCTGGATTAGGGGGTGTCCGGATAGCCGGACTATACCTTCGGCCGGACTCCTGGACTATGAAGATACAAGATAGAAGACTTCGTCCCGTGTCCGAAAGGGACTTTCCTTGGCGTGGAAGGCAAGCTTGGCGATACGGATATGTAGATCTCCTACCATTGTAACCGACTTTGTGTAACCCTAGCCCTCTCCGGTGTCTATATAAACTGGAGGGTTTTAGTCCGTAGGACGAACAACAATCATACCATAGGCTAGCTTCTAGGGTTTAGCCTCTCTTATCTCGTGGTAGATCTACTCTTATACTACCCATGTCATCAATATTAATCAAGCAGGACGTAGGGTTTTACCTCCATCAAGAGGGCCCGAACCTAGGTAAAACATCGTGTCCCCTACCTCCTGTTACCATCCGCCTAGACGCACAGTTCGGGACCCCCTACCCGAGATCCGCCGGTTTTGACACCGACACTTGAGAAGGACAAACTTACATTATTGGTGAAGGCAGGCTCTATAAAGCCCTTGTCCATGCTGATTGGGGGGGGGGCAATTCAAGAAGTTTACCACAAAATCATATTCATAACCATCGCCTTTATTTTACATTTTGTTAAGAACAAATATAGATGTGACAATATAAGAAAAATGGAGAATATTTAGGATAAGATGAAGAGTGATGCTACATAACCAAGTAGCTATAGATGTAAGTACAGCGATACAGGCAAAAGGTAAAGCCAAGAGCAATGCAGAGCTAAACTTCTTCAGTACCATCGGTATTATCCAACCTTATGGTAAGAGTAAATATAGATCTTATGTCTACAAAATGGAGGGCAAAGGAAAATAAGCTACAGAGTGATGGTACATGAACAACTACCTGCAATATAAGTACACTGATAAAGGATAGCAGGTACTTACAAGAACAATGCAGAGCTAAAAAAAATCATTGGCATTGGATATATTCTACACTAATGTAACCATTCATACAAATCAGATAATTTGGAGCGAACAATTGATAAGCAAGATATCATGCATACTACTGTCACATAATGAACCAGGTATGTATGTAAGTACAGTGATACAGCACAACATGTACTAATAAGAGCAAAGCAGCGGGCAGCAAATTTGCGATATCCCGTCATTCTTTTCAAACCGGAATTCCTTTTCGAGCAGATTTCCTGCAAAAAAGATCCGTAAGGCACATGCGGAAAAGTAGAAGTTCAAATTGTCATGCGATATCATAGACAGTACCTCATCCTCGGAACGAGAACAGTGCATAACAAGGCTTTTCAATTCAATGTCTTCTAAATTTAGCATAGGAGACTTCACCAGAAATTCGTTTATAGACTTGCCATCAAAGTGTGATTTCCTCAGGCAACACTGATACTACTGCAATGCTTCCTTGAAAAGCGCAAGCAAGCTTTGCTCGTCATGACTATCCAGATTGACCCTCGCCTACTTACAACAATTTAATGTAAATCATTGATGTGTTCAATCACCAGAAAACAAGAAAATAATTACCATGAATAATAGCACTTACACGTAAGTGGGACAGGAAGATGTGAAAATGGTGTTTGTCTTCACTAGAATCTTCACATGATGGGAATATATGCACGTAGTCCCTAACAACATTGAAAGCATTGCCTTTTAAACCGGGAATAACTAGAATGGCGTTCCAATCTGCAGGATTTGGCCGTCTCTGCAGTTGGGATAGGTCTTCCGCCGGTCGACTTGCTGTACTTTTTGCTGGAGTGGGATTTTTCTGTGGTATAGCTGGTGCTATGACAACTGAAATCGGCATACCTTTTGCTGGAGTGAAGGTCCTGTGTGGTGGGGCTAGTGGTGTGTGTTGGGAAACGTAGTAATTTCAAAAAAAATTCTACGCACACGCAAGACCATGGTGATGCATAGCAACGAGAGGGGAGAGTGTTGTCCACGTACCCTCGTAGACCGAAAGCGGAAGGGTTAGCACAACGCGGTTGATGTAGTCGTACGTCTTCACGATCCGACCGATCAAGTACCGAACGCACGGCACCTCCGAGTTCAGCACACGTTCAGCCCGATGACGTCCCTCTAACTCCGATCCAGCCGAGTGTTGAGGGAGAGTTTCGTCAGCACGACGGTGTGGTGACGATGTTGATGTTCTACTGACGCAGGGCTTCGCCTAAGCACCGCTATAGTATTATCGAGGTGGACTATGGTGGAGGGGGCACCGCTAAGAGATGATCAACTTGATCAACTTGTGTGTCTAGAGGTGCCCCCCTGCCCCTGTATATAAAGGAGCAAGGGGGGTGCGGCCGGCCAAGGGGAGAGGCGCGCCGGAGGAGTCATACTCCCACCGGGAGTAGGACTCCCCCCTTTTTCTAGTTGGATTAGGACTTGGGAGGGGGGAAGAAGGAAAGAGGGGGGCCGTCCCCCTTTGCCCTAAGCCAATTCAGTTTGGGCCTTGGGGGGGGCGCCCCACACTTCCCTTGCTGCCCTCCTTTTCCACTAAGGCCCAGTAGGCCCAATAAGCCCCCGGGAGGTTCCGGTAACCCCCCGGTACTCCGGTAAAATCCCGATTTCACCCGGAACACTTCCGATATCCAAACATAGGCTTCCAAGATATCAATCTTCATGTCTCGACCATTTCGAGACTCCTAGTCATGTCCGTAATCACATCCGGGACTCCGAACAACCTTCAGTACATCAAAACATAAAACTCATAATATAACTGTCATCGTAGCATTAAGCGTGCGGACCCTACGGGTTCGAGAACTATGTAGACATGACTGACACACGTTTCTGGTAAATAACCAATAGCGGAACCTGGATGCTCATATTGGCTCCTACATATTCTACGAAGATCTTTGTTGGTCAGACCGCATAACAACATACGTTGTTCCCTTTGTCATCGGTATGTTACTTGCCCGAGATTTGATCGTCGGTATCTCAATACCTAGTTCAATCTCGTTACCGGCAAGTCTCTTTACTCGTTCTATAATACATCATCCCGCAACTAACTCATTAGTTGCAATGCTTGCAAGGCTTAAGTAATGTGCATTACCGAGAGGGCCCACAGATACCTCTCCGACAATCGGAGTGACAAATCCTAATCTTGAAATACGCCAACCCAACAAGTACCTTCGGAGACACCTGTAGAGCACCTTTATAATCACCCAGTTACGTTGTGATGTTTGGTAGCACACAAAGTGTTCCTCCGGTAAACGGGAGTTGCATAATCTCATAGTCGTAGGAACATGTATAAGTCATGAAGAAAGCAATAGCAACAAACTAAACGATCAAGTGCTAAGCTAACGGAATGGGTCAAGTCAATAACATCATTCTCCTAATGATGTGATCCCGTTAATCAAATGACAACTCATGTCTATGGTTTAGGAAACATAACCATCTTTTATCAACGAGCCAGTCAAGTAGAGGCACACTAGTGACACTCTGTTTGTCTATGTATTCACACATGTATTATGTTTCTGGGTAATACAATTCTAGCATGAATAATAAACATTTATCATGATATAAGGAAATAAATAATAACTTTACTATTGCCTCTAGGGCATATTTCCTTCAGTCTCCCACTTGCACTAGAGTCAATAATCTAGATTACACAGTAATGATTCTAACACCCATGGAGCCTTGGTGCTGATCATGTTTTGCTTGTGGAAGATTGTTAGTCAACGGGTCTGCAACATTCAGATCCATATGTATCTTGCAAATTTCTATGTCTCCCACCTTGACTAGATCCCGGATGGAATTGAAGCGTCTCTTGATGTGCTTGGTTCTTTGTGAAATCTGGATTCCTTCGCTAAGGCAATTGCTCCAGTATTGTCACAAAAGATTTTCATTGGACCCGATGCACTAGGTATGACACCTAGATCGGATATGAACTCCTTCATCCGGACTCCTTCATTTGCCGCTTCCGAAGCAGCTATGTACTCCGCTTCACATGTAGATCCCGCCACGTCGCTTTGTTTAGAACTGCACCAACTGACAGCTCCACCGTTCAATGTAAACACGTATCCGGTTTGCAATTTCGAATCTTCCGGATCAGTGTCAAAGCTTGCATCAACGTAACCGTTTACGATGAGCTCTTTGTCACCTCCATAAACAAGAAACATATCCTTATTCCTTTTCAGGTATTTCAGGATGTCCTTGACCGCTGTCCAGTGATCCACTCCTGGGTTACTTTGGTACCTCTCTGCTAGACTTATAGTAAGGCACACATCAGGTCCGGTACACAGCATTGCATACATGATAGAGCCTATGGCTGAAGCATAGGGAACATCTTTCATTTTCTCTCTATCTTCTGCAGTGGTCGGGCATTGAGTCTTACTCAACTTCACACCTTGTAATACAGGCAAGAACCCTTTCTTTGCTTGATCCATTTTGAACTTCTTCAAAACTTTGTCAAGGTATGTGCTTTGTGAAAGTCCAATTAAGCGCCTTGATCTATCTCTATATATCTTAATGCCCAATATGTAAGCAGCTTCACCGAGGTCTTTCATTGAAAAACTCTTATTCAAGTATCCCTTTATGCTATCCAGAAATTCTATATCATTTCCAATCAGTAATATGTCATCCACATATAATATCAGAAATGCTACAGAGCTCCCACTCACTTTCTTGTAAATACAGGCTTCTCCAAAAGTCTGTATAAAACCAAATGCTTTGATCACACTATCAAAGAATTTATTCCAACTCCGAGAGGCTTGCACCAATCCATAAATGGATCGCTGGAGCTTGCACACTTTGTTAGCTCCCTTTGGATCGACAAAACCTTCCGGTTGCATCATATACAACTCTTCTTCTAGAAATCCATTCAAGAATGCAGTTTTGACATCCATCTGCCATATTTCATAATCATAAAACATGGCATTTGCTAACATGATTCGGACAGACTTAAGCATCGCTACGGGTGAGAAGGTCTCATCGTAGTCAATCCCTTGAACTTGTCAAAAACCTTTTGCAGCAAGTCGAGCTTTATAGACAGTAACATTACCGTCAGCGTCACTCTTCTTCTTGAAGATCCGTTTATTCTCAATTGCTTGCCGATCAACGGGCAAGTCAACCAAAGTCCACACTTTGTTCTCATACATGGATCCCATCTCAGATTTCATGGCCTCAAGCCATTTTGCGGAATCTGGGCTCACCATCGCTTCTTCATAGTTCATAGGTTCATCATGGTCTAGTAACATAACTTCCAGAACAGGATTACCATACCACTCTGGTGCAGATCTTACTCTGGTTGACCTACGAGGTTCAGTAACAATTTGATCTAAAGTTTCATGATCATAATCATTAACTTCCTCACTAATTGGTGTAGGTGTCGCAGAAACCGTTTTCTGTGATGAACTACTTTCCAATAAGGGAGCAGGTACAGTTACCTCATCAAGTTCTACTTTCCTCCTACTCACTTCTTTCGAGAGAAACTCCTTCTCTAGAAAAACTCCGAATTTAGCAACAAAAGTCTTGCCATCGGATCTGTGATAGAAGGTGTACCCAACAGTCTCCTTTGGGTATCCTATGAAGATACATTTCTCCGATTTGGGTTCGAGCTTATCAGGTTGAAGCTTTTTCACATAAGCATCGCAGCCCCAAACTTTCTGAAACGACAACTTTGGTTTCTTACCAAACCATAGTTCATAAGGCGTCGTCTCAATGGATTTCGATGGTGCCCTATTTAACGTGAATGCGGCCGTCTCTAAAGTATAACCCCAACATGATAGCGGTAAATCTGTAAGAGACATCATAGATCGCACCATATCTAGTAAAGTACGATTACGATGTTCGGACACACCATTACGCTGTGGTGTTCCGGGTGGCATGAGTTGCGAAACTATTCCGCATTGTTTCAAATGTAGACCAAACTCGTAACTCAAATATTCTCCTCCATGATCAGATCGTAGAAACTTTATTTTCTTGTTACGATGATTTTCAACTTCACTCTGAAATTCTTTGAACTTTTCAAATGTTTCAGACTTATGCTTCATTAAGTAGATATACCCATATCTGCTTAAATCATCTCTGCAGGTGAGAAAATAACGATATCCACCATGAGCCTCAATATTCATCGGACCACATACATATGTATGTATGATTTCCAACAAATCTGTTGCTCTCTCCATAGTTCCGTAGAACGGCGTTTTAGTCATCTTGCCCATGAGGCACGGTTCGCAAGTACCAAGTGATTCATAATCAAGTGGTTCCAAAAGTCCATCATTGTGGAGTTTCTTCATGCGTTTTATACCGATATGACCTAAACGACAGTGCCACAAATAAGTTGCACTATAATTCTCAACTCTGCATCTTTTGGCTTCAACATTATGAATATGTGTGTCACTACTATCGAGATTCAATAAGAATAGACCACTCTTCACGGGTGCATGACCATAAAAGATATTACTCATATAAATAGAACAACCATTATTCTCTGATTTAAATGAATAACCTTCTCGCATCAAACAAGATCCAGATATAATGTTCATGCTCAATGCTGGCACCAAATAACAATTATTTAGGTCTAATACTAATCCCGAAGGTAGATGTAGAGGTAGCGTGCCGACCGCGATCACATCGACTTTGGAACCATTTCCCATGCGCATCGTCACCTCGTCCTTAGCCAATCTTCGCTTAATCGGTAGCCCCTGTTTTGAGTTGCAAATATTAGCAACAGAACCAGTATCAAATACCCAGGTGCTACTGCGAGCATTAGTAAGGTACACATCAATAACATGCATATCACATATACCTTTGTTCACCTTTCCATCCTTCTTATCCGCCAAATACTTGGGGCAGTTCCGCTTCCAGTGACCAGTCTACTTGCAGTAGAAGCACTCAGTTTCAGGCTTAGGTCCAGACTTGGGTTCTTCTCTTGAGCAGCAACTTGCTTGCTGTTCTTCTTGAAGTTCCCCTTCTTCTTCCCTTTGCCCTTTTTCTTGAAACTAGTGGTCTTGTTGACCATCAACACTTGATGCTCCTTCTTGATTTCTACCTCCGTAGCCTTTAGCATTGCGAAGAGCTCGGGAATTGTTTTATTCCTCCCTTGCATATTATAGTTCATCACGAAGCTCTTGTAGCTGGTTGGCCGTGATTGAAGAACTCTGTCAATGACACTATCAACCGGAAGATTAACTCCCAGCTGAGTCAAGTGATTATGGTACCCAGACATTCTGAGTATATGTTCACTGACAGAACTATTATCCTCCATCTTGCAGCTATAGAACTTATTGGAGACTTCATATCTCTCAATCCGGGAATTTGCTTGAAATATTAACTTCAACTCCTGGAACATCTCATATGCTCCATGACGTTTAAAACGCCGTTGAAGTCCCAGTTCTAGGCCATAAAGCATGGCACACTGAACTATCGAGTAGTCATCAGCTTTGCTCTGCCAGACGTTCTTAGGGTCGTCAGTTGCATCAGCAGTAGGCCTGGCACTCAGTGGTGCTTCCAGGACGTAATTCTTCTGTGCAGCAATGAGGATAATCCTCAAGTTACGGACCCAGTCTGTGTAATTGCTACCATCATCTTTCAACTTTGCTTTCTTAAGGAACGCATTAAAATTTAACGGAACAATAGCATGGGCCATCTATCTACAATCGACATAGACAAGCAAGATACTATCAGGTACTAAGTTCATGATAAATTTAAGTTCAATTAATCATATTACTTAAGAACTCCCAGTTAGATACACATCCCTCTAATCCTCTAAGTGATCACGTGATCCAAATCAACTAAACCATGTCCAATCATCACGTGAGATGGAGTAGTTGCAATGGTGAACATCACTATGTTGATCATATCTACTATATGATTCACGTTCGACCTTTCGTTCTCCGTGTTCCGAGGCCATATCTGTTATATGCTAGGATCGTCAAGTATCCATAGAGGTGCTAATTCTACCCCTCCTCGGATTATAGGGTGGCATGTAGATTCTGAGCTTAATGATTTGGCTTCTTCACCTGGTACGGCGATTAAATCTAAATGGCTCACCAATCAATCCAAAGATGTTATTGATCCCGCATCGTTATCGGTTTTCCAAAATATGGGGTTAGCTCCGCCGCTGATGGTCAGACATTCCGGCAACGGTTCTCTGCCGGCGATCACATTTGGAAGTTTTTCGGGCCCGGATTCTCAGGAGGATATCTCTCGTTTTCATTTTGGGTCCATCGATGTACCGATATTGCCTGGATCTCATGTCACGTTGCCATATTTTCGGGGCCATCAGTTTTTTCACAAATTTTGGGATGATATTCCTGAGGATAAGCTTTTTCATATCCTCGATGGTTGGCAGGGCGGCTCTGATAATAACAGTGTTAAGCTCCTGGCGGGTCTCTCTTATATACCCTCAAAGGAATATATTTATGAACGGCTTAAGCACTACTCTAACTGTGATAGGTTTGGCCACTCACCATCAAGTTGTACTGGGCTATTCTGTCAAGCCTGTGGTGATACATCTAGGTCGTGCTCTTGTTCTTCATCGGTCTCCGGCCAGGATTCCAACCGAGCTGCTCACACCTCGTCTCGTCATGAGCCATGCATAATGGGCTGGTTTTATCGCTCCGCAACTTATTTGGCTTGCTCTGCAATTGGCCACCGGACTGCGAATTGTCCTGGGCTGCTCCGCTGCACTTTCTGTAATCATCTTGGCCATAGGGCCCATAAGCCCAATCAGTGTCGCAGGCTTCCTAAACTAGGTTGGACACAAATGTGACTACACATAACTAAATCGGCCGAGATCCTGCCCCAGAATATCTCCGCATCTTCTATGATGGATAACTCTGAGGTGTTTGCTGCCCCGTGCTTTTCGGAATCCACAGGCGTGTATGGTCTGGGTTAAAAAACAGAAAATCCTTTTGGATGTGTCTCCTTCCCATTGCCTGTCGATACGCCTCCCTCTTCCACGGGCAGTCAATTCCATCGGCCAGAATCACCAATCGACCACAGTAACACTTCCCTCGAGCACGCCGCCCCTGCCATCACCCAAAACCACCGTCTGGGCCGCGCCGCCGCCCACCTCCGCCCCAACCGGCTGCTCTTCGATGTCTGTGATGGCCAACTTTCCGGTGTGCCCGTTCGCCTTTTCTCCTGATGGTTCGACCTTTGACAGAGGCCCAGCTCACCGCGTGCAGCGCCATGTCATGGTGGTGGATGACTGTTGGAAATATGCCCTACAGGCAATAATAAATTGATTATTATTATATTTCCTTGTTCATGATAATCGTTTATTATCCATGCTAGAATTGTATTGATAGGAAACTCAGATACATGTGTGGATACATAGACAACACCATGTCCCTAGTAAGCCTCTAGTTGACTAGCTCGTTGATCAATAGATGGTTACGGTTTCCTGACCATGGACATTGGATGTTGTTGATAACGGGATCACCATCCTAAGCATAGCACTAGATAACGGGATGTTGTTGACCATGGACATTAGGAGAATGATGTGATGGACAAGACCCAATCCTAAGCATAGCACTAGATCGTGTAGTTCGTATGCTAAAGCTTTTTCTAATGTCAAGTATCATTTCCTTAGACCATGAGATTGTGCAACTCCCGGATACCGTAGGAATACTTTGGGTGTGCCAAACGTCACAACGTAACTGGGTGGCTATAAAGGTACACTACAAGTATCTCCAAAAGTGTCTGTTGGGTTAGCACGAATCGAGACTGGGATTTGTCACTCCGTGTAAACGGAGAGGTATCTCTGGGCCCACTCGGTAGGACATCATCATAATGTGCACAATGTGACCAAGGAGTTGATCACGGGATGATGTGTTACGGAACGAGTAAAGAGACTTGCCGGTAACGAGATTGAACAAGGTATCGGGATACCGACGATCGAATCTCGGGCAAGTATTGTACCGATAGACAAAGGGAATTGAATACGGGATTGATTAAATCCTCGACATCGTGGTTCATCCGATGAGATCATCATGGATGTGGGAGCCAATATGGGTATCCAGATCCCGCTATTGGTTATTGGCCGGAGAGGTGTCTCGGTCATGTCTACATGGTGCCAGAACACGTAGGGTCTACACACTTAAGGTTCGGTGACGCTAGAGTTGTTATGGGAAATAGTATGTGGTTACCGAAGGTAGTTCGGAGTCCCGGATGAGATCCCGGACGTCACGAGGAGTTCCGGAATGGTCCGGCGGTGAAGATCGATATATTGGACGAAGGGTATTGGAGTCCGAAAGTGTTCCGGAGGTACCAGGCTATGACCAGCATGACCGAAAGGTGTTTCGGGGGCCCCGACAAGTGTTGGGGGGCTTCATGGGCCAAGGGAAGGGGGCAAACCAGCCCACTAAGGGGCTGTGCGCCCCCCTCACCTATTCCCACATGATCAGGGGGTTTGGGGCGCCCCATCTAGGGTTCCCACCTCCTGGCTTGGGGGCCAAGTCACCCAAAGGGGAGATCCCATCTGCCCTGGCCGCCGCCCCCCCTAGGGGAAACCCTAGGGCGCCTCCCCTCCCCCTTGCCCCTATATATAGTGGAGGTTTTGGGGCTGCCCAACACATGAGATGATCTCTTCCCAGGCGCAGCCCTCCCTCCTCCTACCTTCTCCTCCTCCTTCATGGTGCTTGGCGAAGCCCTGCCGGAGAACCACGAGCTCCACCACCACCACGCCGTCGTGCTGGCGGAGCTCTCCCTCAACTTCTCCTCTCCCCTTGCTGGATCAAGAAGGAGGAGACGTCCCCGGGCTGTACATGTGTTGAACGCGGAGGTGCCGTCCGTTCGGCACTAGGATCATCGGTGTTTTGGATCACGACGAGTACGACTCCATCAACCCTGTTCACTTGAACGCTTCCGCTTAGCGATCTACAAGGGTATGTAGATGCACTCTCCTTCCCCTCGTTGTTGGTTTCTCCATAAATAGATCTTGGTGACACGTAGGAAATTTTGAATTTCTGCTACGTTCCCCAACAGTGGTATCAGAGCTAGGTCTATGCGTAGTTACTATGCACGAGTAGAACACAAAGTAGTTGTGGGCGTTGATTTTGTTAAATATGCTTACCGTTACTAGTCCAATCTTGATTCGGCGGCATCGTGGGATGAAGCGGCCCGGACCGACCTTACACGTACTCTTATGTGAGACTGGTTCCACCGACTGACATGCACTAGTTGCATAAGGTGGCTAGCGGGTGCCTGTCTCTCCCACTTTAGTCGGATCGGATTCGACGAACAGGTTCCTTATGAAGGGTAAATAGCAATTGGCATATCACGTTCTGGTCCTTGCGTAGGTAAGAAACGTTCTTGCTAGAAACCCATAGTAGCCACGTAAAACATGCAAACAACAATTAGAGGACGTCTAACTTATTTTTGCAGGGTATGCTATGTGATGTGATATGGCCAAAGGATGTGATGAATGATATATGTGATGTATGAGATGATCATGTTCTTGTAATAGGAATCACGACTTGCATGTCGATGAGTATGACAACCGGCAGGAGCCATAGGAGTTGTCTTAATTTATTTATGACCTGCGTGTCAACATAAATGTCATGTAATTACTTTACTTTATTGCTAATCGTTAGTTGTAGTAGTAGAAGTAATAGTTGGCGAGACAACTTCATGAAGACACGATGATGGAGATCATGATGATGGAGATCATGGTGTCATGCCGGTGACGATGATGATCATGGAGCCCCGAAGATGGAGATCAAAAGGAGCAATATGATATTGGCCATATCATGTCACTATTTGATTGCATGTGATGTTTATCATGTTTATACATCTTATTTGCTTAGAACGACGGTAGTAAATAAGATGATCCCTCTTTAAAATTTCAAGAAAGCGTTCCCCCTAACTGTGCACCATTGCGACAGTTCGTTGTTTCGAAGCACCACGTGATGATCGGGTGTGATAGATTCTAATGTTCACATACAACGGGTGTAAGACAGATTTACACACGCGAAACACTTAGGTTGACTTGACGAGCCTAGCATGTGTACAGACATGGCCTCGGAACACAGAAGACCGAAAGGTCGAGCACGAGTCGTATGGTAGATATGATCAGCATGAAGATGTTCACCGATGTTGACTAGTCCGTCTCACGTGATGATCGGACACGACCTAGTTGACTCGGATCATGTAATCACTTAGATGACTAGAGGGATGTCTATCTGAGTGGGAGTTCATAAGATGAACTTGTTTATCCTGAACATAGTCAAAAAGGATTTTGCAAATTATGTCATAGCTCGCGCTTTAGTTCTACTGTTTAGATATGTTCCTAGAGAAAAATTAGTTGAAAGTTGATAGTAGCAATTATGCAGACTAGGTCCGTAAACTGAGGATTGTCCTCATTGCTTCTTAGAAGGCTTATGTCCTTAAAGCACCGCTCAGTGTGTTGAATCTCAAACGTTGTCTGTGGATGTTGCGAACATCTGACATACACGTTTTGATAACTACATGATAGTTTAGTTAAACGGTTTAGAGTTGAGGCACCGAAGACGTTTTTGAAACGTCGCGAAACATATGAGATGTTTTGAGGGCTGAAATTGGGATTTCAGGCTTGTGCCCCACGTCAAGGGGTATAAGACCTCCGACGATTTTCTTAGCCTGCAAACTAAGGGAGAAAAGCTCAATTGTTGAGCTTGTGCTCAGATTTTCTGAGTACAACAATCATTTGAATCAAGTGGGAGTTGATCTTCCAGATGAGATAGTGATGTTTCTCCGACGTCATTACCACCAAGCTGCTAGAGCTTCGTGATGAACTATAATATATCAGGGACATATATGATGATCCTTGAGATATTCGCGATGTTTGACACCACAAAAGTAGAAATCAAGAAGGAGCATCAATTGTTGATGGTTGGTGGAACCACTAGTTTCAAGAAGGGCAAGGGCAAGAAAGGGATACTTCGTGGAATAACAAATCAGTTGCTGTTCTAGTGAAGAAACCCAAGGTTGAACCCAAACCCGAGACTAAGTGCTTCTGTAATAAGGGGAACAACCACTGGAGCAGAATTACCCTAGATACTTGGTAGATGAGAAGGCTGGCAAGGTCAATAGAAGTATATTGGATATACATTGTGTTGATGTGTACTTTACTAGTACTCCTAGTAGCTCCAAGGTATTAGATACCGGTTCGGTTGCTAAGTGTTAGTAACACGAAATAAAAGCTACGGAATAAACGGAGACTAGCTAAAGGTGAGCTGATGATATGTGTTGGAAGTGTTTCCAATGTTGATATGATCAAGCATCGCACGCTCCCTCTACCATCGAGATTGGTGTTAAACCTAAATAATTGTTATTTGGTGTTTGCGTTGAGCATAGACATGATTGGATTATGACTATCTCAATACGGTTATTCATTTAAGGAGAATAATTGTTACTCTGTTTATTTGAATAATACCTTCAATGGTCTTGCACCTAAAATGAATGGTTTATTGAATCTCGATCGTAGTGATACACATGTTCATGCCAAAAGATATAGGATAGTAATGATAGTACCACCTACTTGTGGTAGTGCCACTTAAGTCATATCGGTATAAAACGCATGAAGAAGCTCCATGTTGATGGATCTTTGGGCTCACTCGTTTTTGAAAAGTTTGAGACATGCGAACCATGTCTATTGGTGTATATGCATGAAGAAACTCCATGCAAATGGACCGTTTGGACTCACTTGATTTTGAATCACTTGAGACATGCAAATCATACCACATGGACAAGATGACTGAAAGCCTCGGTTTCAGTAAAATGGAACTGGAAAGCAACTTGTTGGAAGTAATACATTTTGATGTGTGCAGTCCAATGAGTGCTGAGGCGTGTAGTGGATATCGTTATGTTCTTACTTCATAGATGATTTGAGTAGATGTTGAGTATATTTACTTGATGAATCACAAGTCTGAATTATTGAAAGGTTCAAGTAATTTCAGGGTGAAGTTGAAAGATCGTCGTGACAAGAGGATAAAATATCTATGATATGATCATAGAGATGAATATCTGAATTACGAGTTTGACACAGAATTAAGACATTGTGGAAATTGTTTCACAACTAATACAGCCTGGAACACCATAGTGTGATGGTGTGTCCGAACATCATAACTGCACCCTATTGGATATGATGCATACCATGATGTCTCTTATCGAATTACCACGATAGTTTATGGGTTAGGCATTAGAGACAACCACATTCACTTTAAATAGGGCACCACGTAATTCCGATGAGATGACACCGTATGAACTATGGTTTAGAGAAACCTAAGCTGTCATTTCTTAAAAGTTTGGGGCTGCGACGCTTATGTGAAAAAGTTTCAGGCTGATAAGCTCGAACCCAAAGCGGATAAATGCATCTTCATAGGACACCCAAAATAGTTGGGTATACCTCCTGTCTCAGATCCGAAAGCAATAAGGGATTGTTTCTAGAATCGGGTCCTTTCTCGAGGAAAAGTTTCTCTCGAAGGAATTGAGTGGGAGGATGGTGGAGACTTGATGAGGTTATTGAACCGTCACTTCAACTAGTGTATAGCAGGGCACAAAGAGTTGTTCCTGTGGCACCTACACCAATTGAAGTGGAAGCTTATGATAGTGATCATGAAACTTCAGATCAAGTCACTCCCAAACCTTGTAGGACGACAAGGATGCGTACTACTTCAGAGTGGTACGTAATCCTGTCTTGGAAGTCATGTTGCTAGACAACAATGAACCTACGAGCTATGGAGAAGCGATGGTGGGCCCGGATTCCGATAAATGGCTCGAGGCCATATAATCCGAGAGAGGATCCATATATGAAAACAAAGTGTAGACTTTGGAAGAACTACTTGATGGTCGTAAGGCTGTTAGGTACATATGGATTTTAAAAGGAAGACGGACAATGATGGTAAGTATCACCATTAAGAAAGCTCGACTTGTCGTTAAGATGTTTACCGGCAACTTCAAGGAGTTGACTGCGATGAGACTTTCTCACTTGTAGCGATGCTAAGAGTCTGTTGGAATTATATTAGCGATTACTGCATTATTTATGAAATCTTGCGGATAGGATGTCAAAAACATTGTTTCCTCGATGATATTCTTGAGGAAAGGTTGTATGTGATACAAACCGAAAGGTTTTGTCAATCCTGAAAAATGCTAATAAGTATGCAAAGCTCCAGCAATCCTTCTAAGGACTGGAGTAAGCATCTCGGAGTTGGAATGTATGCTTTGATGAGATGATCAAAGATTTTGGGTGTATACAAAGTTTATGAGAAACTTGTATTTCCAAAGAAGTGAGTGGGAGCACTATAGAATTTCTGATGAGTATATGTTGTTGACATATTGTTGATCAGAAATGACGTAGAATTTCTGGAAAGCATATAGGGTTATTTGGAAAGTGTTTTTCAATGGAAAGCCTGGATTAAGCTACTTGAGCATTGAGCATCAAGATCTATAATGATAGATCAAATCACTTAATGGTACTTTCAAATGAGCACATACCTTGACATGATCTTGAAGGTGTTCAAGATGGATCAGTCAAAGAAGGAGTTCTTGCCTGAGTTGTAAGGTACGAAGTTAAGACTTAAAGCTCGACCACGGCAGAAGAAAGAGGAAGGATGAAGGTCGTCCCCTATGCTTTTGTCATAGGCTCTCTACAGTATGCTATGCTGTGTGTCGCACCTGAAGTGTGCCTTGCCATGAGTCAGTCAAGGGGTACAAGAGTGATCCAAGAATGGATCACAGGACAGCTGTCAAAGTTATCCTTAGTAACTAGTGGACTAAGGAATTTTTCTCGATTATGGAGGTGGTAAAAGAGTTCGTCGTAAAGGGTTACGCCGATGCAAACTTTGACACTAATCCAGATTATTCTGAGTAGTAAACTGGATTCGTATAGTAGAACAGTTATTTGGAATAGCTCCAAATAGAGCGTGGTAGCTACATCTAGGAGATGACATAGAGATTTGTAAAGCACACACGGATCTGAAAGGTTCAGACCCCTTGACTATAACCTCTCTCACAAGCATAACATGATCAAACCCAGAACTCATCGAGTGTTAATCACATGGTAAATGTGAACTAGATTATTGACTCTAGTAAACTCTTTGGGTGTTATTCACATGGGGATGTGACCTTGAGTGTTAATCACATATCGATGTGAACTAGATTATTGACTCTAGTGCAAGTGGGAGAATGTTGGAAATATGCCCTAGAGGCAATAATAAATTGATTATTATTATATTTCCTTGTTCATGATAATTGTTTATTATCCATGCTAGAATTCTATTGATAGGAAACTCAGATACATGTGTGGATACATAGACAACACCATGTCCCTAGTAAGCCTCTAGTTGACTAGCTCGTTGATCAATAGATGGTTACGGTTTCCTGACCATGGACATTGGATGTCGTTGATAACGGGATCACATCATTAGGAGAATGATGTGATGGACAAGACCCAATCCTAAGCATAGCACTAGATCGTGTAGTTCGTATGCTAAAGCTTTTTCTAATGTCAAGTATCATTTCCTTAGACCATGAGATTGTGCAACTCCCGGATACCGTAGGAATACTTTGGGTGTGCCAAACGTCACAACATAACTGGGTGGCTATAAAGGTACACTACAGGTATCTCCGAAAGTGTCTGTTGGGTTGGCACAAATCGAGACTGGGATTTGTCACTCCGTGTAAACGGAGAGGTATCTCTGGGCCCACTCGGTAGGACATCATCATAATGTGCACAATGTGAACAAGGAGTTGATCACGGGATGATGTGTTACGGAACGAGTAAAGAGACATGCCGGTAACGAGATCGAATCTCGAGCAAGTATCGTACCGATAGACAAAGGGAATTGAATACGGGATTGATTAAATCCTCGACATCGTGGTTCATCCGATGAGATCATCGTGGAACATGTGGGAGCCAATATGGGTATCTAGATCCCGCTATTGGTTATTGGCCGGAGAGGTGTCTCGGTCATGTCTACATGGTTCCAGAACCCGTAGGGTCTACACACTTAAGGTTCGATGATGCTAGAGTTGTTATGGGAAATAGTATGTGGTTACCGAAGGTAGTTCGGAGTCCCGGATGAGATCCCAGACGTCACGAGGAGTTCTGGAATGGTCCGGCGGTGAAGATCGATATATTGGACGAAGGGTATTGGAGTCCGGAAGTGTTCCGGAGGTACCAGGCTATGACCAGCATGACCGAAAGGTGTTTCGGGAGCCCCGGCAAGTGTTGGGGGGCTTCATGGGCCAAGGGAAGGGGGCAAACCAGCCCACTAAGGGGCTGTGCGCGCTCCTCACCTATTCCCACGTGACTAGGGGGTTTGGGGCGCCCCATCTAGGGTTCCCACCTCCTGGCTTGGGGGCCAAGTCACCCAAAGGGGAGATCCCATCTGCCCTGGCCGCCGCCCCCCCTAGGGGAAACCCTAGGGCGCCTCCCCTCCCCCTTGCCCCTATATATAGTGGAGGTTTTGGGGCTGCCCAACACACGAGATGATCTCTTCCCAGGCGCAGCCGTCCCTCCTCCTACCTTCTCCTCCTCCTTCATGGTGCTTGGCGAAGCCCTGCCGGAGAACCACGAGCTCCACCACCACCACGCCGTTGTGCTGGCGGAGCTCTCCCTCAACTTCTCCTCTCCCCTTGCTGGATCAAGAAGGAGGAGACGTCCCCGGGCTGTACGTGTGTTGAACGCGGAGGTCCCGTCCGTTTGGCACTAGGATCATCGGTGATTTGGATCACGACGAGTACGACTCCATCAACCCCGTTCACTTGAACGCTTCCGCTTAGCGATCTACATGGGTATGTAGATGCACTCTCCTTCCCCTCGTTGCTGGTTTCTCCATAAATAGATCTTGGTGACACGTAGGAAATTTTGAATTTCTGCTACATTCCCCAACAATGACCCCCCGCTCAACCATGATAGGTATGCCATTGTTTCTGTTCACCCTCCTATCCCTGATCACCAGAAGGAGTTCTGGCTTGCAAAAGTTTGCCGCATCATCACCATTGATCTTGAGTATGACCTCCTGGATGATTTTGTTTATCCGCTTGGTATTGGGTGCGTGGTGTTTGCGGATATGGAGAGTAGAGATGCTGCGATTAGGGAAGGACCCCATGCTCTCACTGATGATTCAAACTTTTCTTTAGTTCCACACGATGAAAGCATCAATATGCGCATGCCTGCATTTGAGTACGAAGTCTGGATTATGTTTCTTGCTTTTCCCATGGATTATCAGACTGAACATTATATTCACAAGGCAGTCTCCAATTTTGGTAAGCTTTTGGTTTGGCCGCATCCGGGACAGAACAAGGCTCGTGTTCTTGTCAAATGCCACATCAAAGATGTTGCGGAAGTTCCTCACAGTTTATTGGTGACCCGAGTTGGTCTGTTGCCTGGTCTTGGACACTCCTAGTCTGTTCCTGATTATGTGCTAAATGGGAGAAATACCATCCCTGGCTTGTTGGGCACGGAGGAAGCTCCTCCCCTCCTAAATGCCTCCCCGCACCCATATGAATTGCCATACTACACTATCATGCAGCAAGCCCGAATCGATGAGATGGCTGCTCAAGACGCTCTCAATGAAGCTGCCTGGAATGCTCCGGAGCCAGAGCAGGAGGAGCTGCAGGAGAATGGATGGCGTGCCTGGCCAGTCATCCCCCCTCCCTACTCTGGCTTCAGTTTCAGAACTTTCTTTCAGTATGATGGGCCATCTCTCATGGATGGAGTTGATCCTGAGCACAATATCCAAGATAATCTATCTGATGTGTGGTCATCCGAAGCTGAGATTGAGGCAGTTGAGGCTCTCACTGACCGTTTTGTTCTTGACAACCCTACTACACGTTTGGGCTTTGTCAGAGCTGGAGGTGATGCTGTTAATGTGCTGGTTGCGATGGATCTAGAGTTCCTGACTTGGCTGGGTGGTATGCTTAAACGCATATACACACGAACCCTTACAGATGCACAGAGGGGCAATGTGCTGCTCCCACTCAATCCTTTTAGGGTCATCTAGGAACACTTGAATTCCATTGCTGCTGCTTATCTGCTGAATGTCACCCAGAGCCTGATGTCATGGCACGTATCTTCAGTGATCGCTTTCAGTTAGGAGCCAGTGTTGGTCCTTGTCTCTTGCTGCAAAATGGCCCACTAGTTGTGGTTGAAGTTGCCGATTTGGATTGGGAGGAGGCTGCCAACTCCCCTGGGCTCAAGGCAATCTCTGCATAATTTTCTCCTGCGCCTGTCGGTTCTGAACCCGCTCCTGCAGTGCGGTTGGACCATGGGTCTGCTCTCCATATGATTGCCTCCTCCTCCTTGTTTGCTACCAAAGCTTCCAGTTGCACCAGGGTTCCCCTCCACACTACTGCTGTCAGAAGAAGTACAAGATCCAACAAATATGATGGCTTCAAAGTCAATCAGATCTCTGACAACAGGCAACCCAGGTCACGAGTCAGAGCTCATGTGGTGCCAACAGTTCGTGCTATTTCTATGGCTGCTGCTCCTACATCTTCTGCTGCCACTGCTTGCCCTCCCCCCACCTCTGTCGAAGAAATTCAGCGGGAGGGCGTTCGGTGTGGTATTCCTCCTGAAGATCTCTCTGCCGAGAAGCTGCTGGATGATCAGTGGTCGGCTCCAGACAGCGGGAACTGACCTTTGTCTTCGTCATGAATAAATCGTGGAATGTCTTGTCGTGGAACATCAGAGGCATAAACTCTGATGGTAAACTTTTCGCACTTAGGAACGCTATTGATACTAGCGGGTGTTCGGTGCTATGTATCCAAGAAACTAAGCGTGAGTCCTTTGATCTAGCTTTTATTAAAACATTTTGCCCTAAGCGTTTCGATAAATTTGTCTTTGCGCCTTCAGTAGGTGCCTCTGGTGGCCTGATTACTATTTGGAACAGCTCCTTGTTTGTGGGCACACCGTGGCTTGTGGAGTCTTTTGCTTTGGGGATTTCTTTTGTTTCAACACAATCAAATGAATCTTGGAAACTTGTCAATGTTTATGGCCCTTGTACTGGTCAGAAACATCTGGATTTTAGTTCTTGGCTTTTTGATCTTCATATACCTGATGATGAGAACTGGCTAATCCTTGGTGACTTTAACTTCATCTGCTCACCGTCCAACAGAAACAAGCCAGGAGACAATGCTAATGATATGCTATTGTTCAATGAAATAATCCGTGCATAGTCTCTGATGGAACTGCCAGTTAAAGGCCGATCGTTCACCTGGAGTAATATGCAGGACGATCCGTTGCTTGAACAGCTCGACTGGTTTTTCTCCTCCTCTAATTGGACCACGTCATACCCTAACACGATGATACTACCTCTAGGAAAACCTGTATCTGATCACACTCCTTGTGTTGTGGCCATCGAGTCCAAAATACCCAAATCCAAACTCTTCCGATTTGAGAACTACTGGGTCAATCATACAGGTTTCCTTGAGGTCATTGCTGGCTCCTGGTCCAAACCATGCCATGCCCCTAATTCTGCGGCCCTCGTTTGTAAGAAACTAAAAAACTTGCGTTACGATCTTAAACGTTGGAGCCGGGGTATCTCAAAACTGAAGATCATGATTCAGAATAGTAATGAGGCTCTTCTTAGGTTGGATGATATTGAGGACAAGCGTCTCCTTGTTACCCAAGAAAAGAATTTCAGGTGCATTCTCAAATCACATCTCAATTCTTTATTGAAATATCAGAATGAGTACGGGAGGAAAAGGTGCACTGTCAGATACTTCAGGTTTGCCGACGGAAACACTAAACTCTTTCAGTCCCTTGCGACCGAGAGATTTAGGCATAATTCTATTGCCAGCCTGAGAGATGGGGATACTATCGTTAGTGATCATGTTGGCAAAGAAGGGATTCTTTATAAAACATACAAGGATCGCCTGGGTTCTTCTAAACCCCCTGTATGCATTTTGACCTCGCCCGGATCATCAGATGGGTCCATGGCCTAGAGGAGTTGTCGGCGCCCTTCACAAGAGGTGAGATCGATGCGGTCATCAAAGAAATGCCGGCTGACAGAGCCCCTGGCCCGGATGGTTTCAACAGATGCTTTCTTAAAAGCTGTTGGCCAATCATTAAAGAGGATTTCTAAAAATTGTGTGAGGATTTCCATGAGGGGAACTTGGATATTTCCAGCATCAGTGAGGGGTATATCACCTTGATCCCGAAGATCTCCTCCCCACAAACCGCTAATGAGTACAGGCCAATAACTCTGCTTAACTGCTGTCTCAAGATCATCAACAAAATTTTGGCTAATCGTCTGCAAAAGATCATTCTGAAAATCATTCATAGGAATCATTATGGATTTCTTAAAGGGAGAACCATCCAGGACTGTCTGGCGTGGACATTTGAGTATATACATCAATGTCAGACATCCTCTCGGCAGATTATATTGCTCAAACTCGATTTTGCCAAAGCCTTTGATACAATTGAACATGCACCAATGATGGACATCATGCGACACATGGGCTTCGATGACAAGTGGCTTGGCTGGATGAAAACTATGTTTGGTTCAGGTGTTTCTTCTGTGCTTCTCAATGGAACTCCGGGCAGAAAGTTCTCTTGTAAGTGTGGGGTCAGGCAAGGTGATCCCCTATCGCCTTTGATCTTTGTACTCGCAGCTGATCTTCTACAAGCTGCGGTTAATGATCCGTTCGTTCAAGGACTGTTGGACCTGCCAATCCCGAATAACAACCATGGTGATTACCCACTAGTTCAATACGCGGATGATACCATTTTAGTGATGCCAGCCTGCCTTGATCAAGCAGCCCGCATGAAAATCATTCTGGAGGATTATGCTACTTCTGTTGGACTGAAGATCAACTTCCATAAATCTACTCTGATCCCCATTAACATTGATCAGCCACATGTGATTGAACTAGCACGGGTTTTTGGCTGCACTGTTGGGAGTCTCCCGTTCACATATCTTGGTCTCCCCATGGGCACGACCAGACCCACACTTCTGGAACTCATGCCCCTAGTGCATAGTGTGGAGAGGAAGATGTCCACAACTCTGTCCCTTATGTCGTCTGGGGACAAACTCACGTTGGTCAATTCGGCAGTGACTTCGATGTTGATCTATGCCATGTGCACGACAAACTACACCCTAGAGTGATTGAGCATTTGGATAAATTGTGTAGATACTGCCTCTGGGACAAAAACTCTGAAGATGGCGTAAAAAATAACTCACTGGCTGCCTGGGAGTTAGTCTGCAGACCAAAACACAAGGGTGGCCTAGGGATCATTGACATCAAGACACAGAATATGTCCCTTCTCTTGAAGCATCTCTTCAAGTTTTACAACCATGATGATGTACCCTGGGTGACCATGATCTAAAATGCGTACTATACTGACAAGATCCCACACGCTGTGGATTCGATTGGTTCTTTCTGGTGGCGTGATGTTCTAAAACTCTCTGACGTCTTCCGTGGGATTACCACTGTCACGCTGGGAGATGGGTCCTCCTCCCTTTTTTGGAAAGATGCCTGGTTCGGCAGTGACCGCCAGGCCCCCCTCATGGAGCTTTTTCCCAGAGCCTTCTCATTCTGTTTGAACGAAGATGCATCTGTTGCAGACGTCCTCGCGACCACGGACCCCAACTTACTCTTCCATCTGCCATTGTTAGCACAGGCCAGGGGAGAGGTTAGAGAGATCCAATAGGGCTCATTGCATACGAGCATGGATACTGATCAGTATGATACCTGGGAGTGCACCCTCAGTGGAACATACTCCTCGAAGAAATTTTATGACCACTGTTTCAGAGAGGTTGTCACGGACAAAGCATTTCTATGGCTTTGGAAATCTAAATGCCCAATCAAATTCAAAATGTTCGGATGGCTGTTGCTGGTTGATCGCCTGAACACAAGAAACATGCTGAAACATAGACACTATAGTGTGGCTAACAACGTTTATACCTGCATGCTTTGTCAAAACCCACCTGAGGAAACAGTTGAGCACCTGTTCTTCGCCTGCCCATTTAGTCGGTGCTGCTGGGCCAAAGTTGGCATGCTTTGCCCAGGGATGGGAGACAGAATCTCCTTGATCCATGGAGGCAAAGAAAACTGGCGTCAGCCGTTGTTTATGGACATATTTTTTATGGAAGCCTGGAGTCTGTGGATGGAGAGGAATCATGTCTACTTCAGAGGGATCCACCATTCATTTGAGTCATGGCTTGCTAGATTCAAAAATTTGCTGAGTCTTTTATTGCATAACTGTAGAGAGGACCTCCATCCCTACCTAAACTCTTAATTACAAAGCTTGTAACTTCTTTTCTAACACTTGCCTAGCTTTGTTTCTTTTGAGTTTGGCCGGGGGGCCACTAAAGACCCATCTGTAACACTGATGTAATTGTTCTCTTGTGAGTAATACAAAGTCAGTGGGAGCCTCTCCCACTGTCGTTAACCGTAAAAAAAGTTTAACCTTAATATTCCACGTGTGCAACTGTATTGCACCAGTTGTATTTGAACGTAGATCCTATCACACCTGATCATCACGTGGTGTCTCAGCACGAAGAACTTTTGCAACGGTGCATTCTCAGGGAGAACACTTACACTTTGATAATTTAGTCAGGAATCATCTTGTAATGCTACCGTCAATCAAAGCAAGATAAGATTCATAAAAGATAAATATCACATGCAATCAATATAAGTGATATGATATGGCCATCATCATCTTGTGCTTGTGATCTCCATCTCCGAAGCACCGTCATGATCACCATCGTTACCGGCGCGGCACCTTGATCTCCATCGTAGCATCGTTGTCGTCTCGCCAATCTTATGCTTCCACGACTATCGCTACCGCTTAGTGATAAAGTAAAGCATTACAGGGCGATTGTATTGCATACAATAAAGCGACAACCATATGGCTCCTGCCAGTTGCCGATAACTCGATTACAAAACATGATCATCTCATACAATATAGCATCACGTCTTGACCATATGACATCACAACATGCCCGGCAAAAACAAGTTAGACGTCCTCTACTTTGTTGCTGCAAGTTTTACGTGGCTGCTACAGGCTTAGCAAGAACCGTTCTTACCTACGCATCAAAACCACAACGATAGTTTGTCAAGTTGGTGTTGTTTTAACCTTCGCAAGGACCGGGCGTAGCCACACTCAATTCAACTAATGTTGGAGAAACTGACACCCGCCAGCCACCTATGTGCAAAGCACGTCGATAGAACCAGTCTAGCGTAAGCGTACGCGTATTGTCAGTCCGGGCCGCTTCATCCAACAATACCGCCGAACCAAAGTATGACATGCTGGTAAGCAATATGACTTATATCACCCACAACTCACTTGTGTTCTACTCGTGTATATAACATCAACGCATAAAACCTGGCTCGGATGCCACTGTTGGGAAACATAGTAATTTAAAAAAAAATCCTACGCACACACAAGATCATGGTGATGCATAGCAACAAGAGGGGAGAGTGTTGTCCACGTACCCTCATAGACCGAAAGCGGAAGCGTTAGCACAACGCGGTTGATGTAGTTGTACATCTTCACGATCCGACCGATCAAGTACCGAACGCACGGCACCTCCGAGTTCAGCACACGTTCAGCCCGATGACGTCCCTCTAACTCCGATCCAGCCGAGTGTTGAGGGAGAGTTTCATTAGTACGACGGCGTGGTGACGATGTTGATGTTCTACCGACGCAGGGCTTCGCCTAAGCACCGCTACAGTATTATCGAGGTGGACTATGGTGGAGGGGGGCACCGCACACGGCTAAGAGACAATCAACTTGATCAACTTGTGTGTCTAGAGGTGCCCCCCTGCCCCTGTATATAAAGGAGCAAGGGGGGTGCGGCCGGCCAAGGGGAGAGGCGCGCCGGAGGAGTCCTACTCCCACCGGGAGTAGGACTCCCCCCTTTTTCTAGTTGGATTAGGACTTGGGAGGGGGGGAAGAAGGAAAGAGGGGGGCTGGCCCCCTTTGCCCTAAACCAATTCAGTTTGGGCCTTGGGGGGCGCACCCCACACTTCCCTTGCTTCCCTCCTTTTCCAATAAGGCCCATGTAGGCCCGTTAAGCCCCCGAGAGGTTCCGGTAACCCCCCGGTACTCCAGTAAAATCCCGATTTCACCCGGAACACTTCCGATATCCAAACATAGGCTTCCAATATATCAATCTTCATGTCTCGACCATTTCGAGACTCATCATCATGTCCGTAATCACATCCGGGACTCCGAACAACCTTCGGTACATCAAAACATAAAACTCATAATATAACTATCATCGTAGCGTTAAGTGTGCGGACCCTACGGGTTCGAGAACTATGTAGACATGACCCAGACACGTTTCCGGTCAATAACCAATAGCGGAACCTGGATGCTCATATTGGCTCCTACATATTCTACGAAGATCTTTATCGGTCAGACCGCATAACAACATACATTGTTCCCTTTGTCATCGGTATGTTACTTGCCCGAGATTCGATCGTCGGTATCTCAATACCTAGTTCAATCTCATTACTGGCAAGTCTCTTTACTCGTTCCATAATACATCATCCCGCAACTAACTCATTAGATGCAATGCTTGCAAGGCTTAAGTGATGTGCATTACCGAGAGGGCCCAGAGATACCTCTCCGATAATCGGAGTGACAAATCCTAATCTCGAAATACGCAAACCCAACAAGTACCTTCGGAGACACCTGTAGAGCACCTTTATAATCATCCAGTTACGTTGTGACGTTTGGTAGCACAGAAAGTGTTCCTCCGGTAAACGGGAGTTGCATAATCTCATAGTCATAGGAACATGTATAAGTCTTGAAGAAAGCAATAGCAACAAACTAAATGATCAAGTGCTAAGCTAACGGAATGGGTCAAGTCAATCACATCATTCTCCTAATGATGTGATCCCGTTAATCAAATGACAACTCATGTCTATGGTTTAGGAAGCATAACCATCTTTGATCAACGAGCTAGTCAAGTAGAGGCATACTAGTAACACTCTGTTTGTCTATGTATTCACACATGTATTATGTTTCCGGTTAATACAATTCTAGCATGAATAATAAACATTTATCATGATATAAGGAAATAAACAATAACTTTATTATTGCCTCTAGGGAATATTTCCTTCAGTGTGGCCAATGAAGTATGGGTACAGTCTACTGAAGTTGGTCCTACGTCTTGTGTCACTGATTGTACAACCAATATAAGTGGGGTGTTGTCTGATTTCTCTCGCACAACTACATTTTTCAAGGACTTTGCTGGTGCTCCTTCAGGTTCGGCAATCACCCTCTTCCTTTTTGATGTCTGATGCACAAGAACAACATTTGGGTGGAAAACATGGTATGATGACAGATGGAATATGTATTGATAATGGATGGGCATGGCATCTCAACATATATGATGAGTAAACTAAGTAGATGGTGGTGCAACACGGTAAAAGAAATGCAAGACAACATATGCAAGATACGCGCAATAAATAAAACCTTGCCAAATTAGAACAGGCACCTTGATGGGTGAACAGGACAGGCCATCTGCCTTGGACTCCTCGAGGTTAGAATAGTCATTAGGATCATATTCTGAACAAGAATCAATAGGTGGGGAGCGTATGCGTTTCATTGCATCCAGAATGGCACTCAATGCCTTGGTGCCAATTTTGTAAGTCATTGCAATGTTTAGCTTCAAGAGTGGACTGCTGCTAGTGCGACACAAAGCAGCTACACTACATAGATCATAGTGTACATATAATGGGAAAACCATAAGCATCAGAGTAAAATCAGCAAAGTGGAACTTGCTGGAATATATGTGCTAGTATTGCCAGTACGGCTAGAAAGGCTTCACATACCAGTTCTCTTCAACTGAAGGTGCGGTACTGTTAATATCAGTGTAACTCTCAAAGGCGACACAGCTCCCCGCATTTCCTTGCTATTCTTATAGGATTCAAGTGGGCAGGCCACTACAAATCCTATTCCCATGTTTACAAAATCCTACGAATCAAAGAGGCCCAACGAGTTCAAAGTGTCCATCACAACCGAGCGTATAGACCTTTACACTGCAATGTCCCTGCTCATCTTCAGTACAAGGAACATACTGTACTACTATCAAACTCCCTTTGTTCCAAAATATAAGTCTTGGTAGAGATTTCCACTATGGATCACATACAGATGTATCCAAATACATTTTAGAGTGTAGATTCACTCATTTTGCTCCATATGTAGTCCATGGTGGAATCTATACAAAGACTTGTATTTAGGAACGAAGAGCGTACTTATTAAAGAAGAACGGAAGAGGAACATGCTAAAGAAGAGCAAGCAGATTTTGGATAATAAAATGTTCATTGCGCAGTGCCCACACATGATGAACCAGAGCGCATTAAGAAAGCAACTCCCTGTTGTCTCTCTATATGTGGTGCACGTGCTTTTTCAAAAGTAAAGTTGGAACATTAGATGACCAATTAAATGTTATCTATTTTAGTAATATCAACATTATGTCAGATTCGTACTTGAGCAACATGTAACGCCCCGGATACAAGTTTCCATATTTGTAACTCCGACTATTTCCATTTTCAGCCTTAAGTTATGAGATTCCCTTCGTGGTTGGGCTTTGTATTCGTTTTGCATTTTGTTCATGTCATGCATTTCATATCAAGTCATCATGTGCATCGCATTTGCATTCGTGTTCGTCTCATGCATCCGAGCATTTTCCCTGTTGTCTATTTCGCAATCCGACAGTCCCACATGCACCCGGCGCATCCCTCTGTCTCATTTCGTGAGCGGGAGTTAAACTTTCTTGGAATGGACCGATATTTGTCAAGTGGCCTTGGTACACCATCGGTAGACCGCCTATCAAATTTTATTCCATTTGGAGGCCATTTGATGCTCCAACGGTTAACCGGGTAACCGCAAAAGCCCCTTGTGTGTTGCAGCCCAACACCCCTCCAAAGCGGCCCAATAACCCATCTAAACCATCTCCATGTTCTCCACCGTCGGATCACGATCGTGTGGGCAAAAACCACACCTCATTTGGACAATCCAAACTCCCTCTACCTATATAAAGGTCTTCCCCGTCCAAAAATCGCAGTACAAACCCTAGCTATCTTCATCCTCGCGCCGCCGGACACGTCCAACTTAGGACGGACATTTCCGCCACCGCCTCCTCGGCCAATCGGGCAACACCATGTCAGCGCCCGGCCGCCGGCCACCGCCTCCGCCGCGCGCGACCCGCCAGGCCCGGGACGGACCCCCGAGGCCTGCGTCACCTCCGCCGCCCATGCCCGGTCGCCGCCGCCCCGTGCCCTCCACCTCGCCCACGCCTGCTGCGGCTCCACGCGTCGCCTAGACACCCGTTTGCCGGTGCCGCCTTGCTTCTGCCACCACCCGCCGGTGAGCCTCGCCGCCTCATCCGACGTCACCCGCCAGAAATCCCACCGCCGCCGATCTGGGCGGAGCCGCCGACCTCACCCACGGGTCCGCCCCGTCTCCCCACCGCAACACCTCGTCCCGGCCATCTCCAACTTCCTCCTCACGCCGGCGAGCCGCGTCCTCGCCAGAGATCCATCGCCGGTCGCCACCACGTCACCAGAGCGAGATTCGCTGGGTGGATGAGATCCACCAGTACCCCCAACCAAACGTGCCCCGTCGATCCGGATCTCTCTGTCCTAGAACCTCCTCGTCCCGTGTTTACTTTCGCGGAGGTGAGTTTTCACCAAGTCCCGAAACCCCATGTATTTTTCATGCACTATTCATCACATCAAATCTCGATGACCGTAGCTCCGATTCATGCATATGATATGTAGAATTCTTTGTCTCATTGAGATCTTCATGCCAGTAGCACTTCCATACATGATACTATATGTTATGATGCCATTTCATTTGATGCAAGAGTGCTATAGAATGTTAACTGCTGGTACTTATCAGATCATGAGGTTTTGTCATTTTTGTTGCATTTGATGTGTGCATTGTTTGAGCATGAGGTCTGCATGTGTTTTGAACTACATCATGCTAACTTTACAGAGGGGCAAGTCTTGTATTTTTGTGATCAATGTGGTGACTAGCACAAGCATGCAAAGTAGGCTCCACAATGTTTCTATTTTCAGGGACTTAGGATTTTGCTATGTCTTTTTCCTGCTGTTATTTTGATGCCATGTAAACTTTATGCTACAGTGAGATCCACACTTATTTTGGGATACTTCAGTAAGGATGTTTTGAACATATGGTTATTCTATATCCATCCATCCCCCTGTTTGAAATTATGGAGTGCTCTAGCATGTCCTTTTCTTACTCTGCTTTTGCTATAAAATGTTCCTGGCAGAATGTTAACATGTTAATCAATATTGCCATGGTTGTTGCTAGTGATCTATGCATCCTATTAACTTGCTCTTGCCATGGTTAGTTTCATGAAAATGTCTTCTTGGTGTTGGTATGCTTGTTTTGTCATGAAATGCTTTGTGATGAGTGGCATGCGCTCCCAAATTTGCTATCATAATTCCGTTTATGCTATGCTATGTTTTTCGACAAAGTCTGAAACTGTTAATAAATCTTGCTATGTTTACTATGATATGTTCTTGTAACATGTTGTTTGCTTGCTCTAAACATTGCTTCCTAATGTTGTTTTTGACATGTTAGTATTTTCACCAAGTCTGTGAAGCTGATATCTTTTGCACTTTTGCCATGCTTGTTTGAACTTGCTCTAGTGTGATTTAGCCATAGCTCAGTGTTCATGTTTTGTCAAGCTTCTAGTGTACGTCACTGCCATATGCTTTGTTGCTATGTTGGAGTGCAGTAGCTTAGTTTCTTGTTGCACTCTAAGTGGCATCGTGCTGTTAATCATAGTTTTGCACCATTCTTGTTTTGCTTGCCATTTGCAAACCGTGCATCCGTTTCTGGTGATCTTTATATCAATTTCAACCGAAATTATCTTATCTTTCCAGCAGCACACTTGGTTTGCCAAGTTGATGCCTTGATCATTCTTTCCCTTCGGGAGCACGCATATGCATTGTATATCATATCTTGCATGTCATGCCATGTATTGCATCATGTTGTTTGTGCATTGCACCGTGATTGATTGTTGTTCCTTTGTTCTGTTATTGCCTTGGGTAGAGCTGGGAGACGAGTACATGAACGAGGAACCTATTGTGTATGCTAACAAGGATCAAACTTTCGACAACTCTAAGAACTTTGCAGGCAAGATGACCATACCCTCGAAATTACTTCTATCTTTGCTTGCTAGTTGTTCGTTCTATCGCTATGTCGCGCTACCTACCTGTAACACCCTGGATATGATTTACCTAATATGTAGTCAAACTCTTGCCATTTCCGGCGTTAAGTTATTTTATTTTCTCGGGTTCGGGTTTTTGTCTCCGTGTGTTGTTGTTGTTGTTGTTGTTGTTGTTGTTGTTGTTGTCATGCATCTCATATCATGTCATCATGTGCATTGCATTTGCATACGTGTTCGTCTCATGCATCCGAGCATTTTCCCCGTTGTCCGTTTTGCATTCCGATGCTCCGTTCTCCTCCAGTGGTCATTTCTACTTTTCTTTCGTGTGTGGGGGTTAAACATTTCCGGATTGGACCAAGACTTGCCAAGTGGCCTTGGTTTACTACCGGTAGACCGCCTGTCAAGTTTCGTACCATTTGGACTTTGTTTGATACTCCAACGGTTAACCGAGGGACCGAGAAGACCTCGTGTGTGTTGCAGCCCAACACCCCTCCATTTTGGCGCAAAACCCACCAAAACCCTCTCCATCATCTAGAGCGTTCAATCACGTTCGCGTGGCCGAAAAGCGCACCTCATTTGGACTCTCCTAACTCCCTCTATGCCTATAAATATACCCCTCCGAAATTCATGGTTCCTCTCCCGAAACCCTAGATCTGACCCTCCGCGCGCCGGACATTGTTCGCCGGCGCCGGACACGCCGCCGCCAACCATTCCCGCGCCGCCACGTGGCCCCAGTCACCGCCTCCCGCCGCCGGCCCGCGAAGCCCGAG